>NC_057814.1:387112974-387223806 GCF_018294505.1 Triticum aestivum | reverse complement strand
CGAGGCGGCGGCGGCTACGGGCTTGCGCGGGCCCTCCCTGGGCTCCGCGGGCCGGCGGCGATGTGGGCGCGGGCATGCCACGTGGCAGCGCGGGAGAGGCCGGTTGCGCCGGCGGACGTGTCTTTCGATGGGATTTTTGTCCGGCGGCGGCGGGAAGAATTTTTAGGGTTTGATCTGCGAATGTATACAGGAGGGGATGCATATATATAGCTAGAAGGAGCTAGGAGAGTCCAAATGAGGTGCGGTTTTTGCCCACACGATCGTGATCAACCGACCTACAGCATGGAAGTGACTTAGAGGAGTTTTGGGCTGGTTATGAGGGGGGTTTTGCTGCAACACACAAAAGGACTTTGCGGATGCCCGGTTAACCGTTGGAGTAGCAAACGACCTCCAAATGGAACGAAACTTGACCGGTGGTCTCCCGGTATTATACCAAGGCCACTTGACAAGCCTCGGTCCATTCCGAGAACGTTTGACACCCGCTCACGAAAAGGAAACAAGAGGGGTGCGCCGTAGGAGATGGGAGCGCCGGATTGCAAAACGGACAACGGGGAAAATACTCGGATGCAAGAGACGAACACGTATGCAAATGCAATGCACATGATGACATGATATGAAATGCATGACATGAACAAAATGCAAAACGAAAGACAAAACTCGACCACGGAGGGAATATCATAACACATAGCCGGAAATGGCAAGAGTTGGAGTTACAAATATGGAAAGTTACATCCGGGGTGTTACACACAGTGGCACACAGGAGGTGGAAAGGTCTACAGTAGATGAGTCTATCCTCTGGCACTGTTGGACAAACGCATTTAATGCGCTGCCGACGTGCCCCTCTCGCTTTATCGGGGACGGCAAGGAAGCTCGTCCCAGCTGTCGCCACCTCGCCTGGCTTCGACACGCGTCCGAGCTGACGAGGCGTCGTAGCGCCACGTTGGCTGGCTGCTGGGCTGGCGCGGTGGTGGAGCCTTCACGAAGATATGCATGTCACCACGCAGGTGTGATGACCCACAAGTATAGGGGATCTATCGTAGTCCTTTCGATAAGTAAGAGTGTCGAACCAAACGAGGAGCAGAAGGAAATGATAAGCGGTTTTCAGCAAGGTACTCTCTGCAAGCACTGAAATTATCGGTAACAGATAGTTTTGTGATAAGGTAATTTGTAACGGGTAACAAGTAATGAAAGTAAACAAGGTGCAGTTACATGGCCCAATCCTTTTTGTAGCAAAGGACAAGCATGGACAAACTCTTATATAGAGAAAAGTGCTCCCGAGGACACATGGGAATTATCGTCAAGCTAGTTTTCATCACGCTCATATGATTCACGTTCGTTACTTTGATAATTTGGTATGTGGGTGGACCGGCGCTTGGGTGCTGCCCTTTCTTGGACAAGCATCCCACTTATGATTGACCCCTATTGCAAGCATCCGCAACTACAAAAGAAGTATTAAGGTAAACCTAACCATAGCATGAAACATATGGATCCAAATCAGCCCCTTACGAAGCAACGCATAAACTAGGGTTTAAGCTTCTGTCACTCTAGCAACCCATCATCTACTTATTACTTCCCAATGACTTCCTCTAGGCCCAAATAATGGTGAAGTGTCATGTAGTCGACGTTCACATAACACCACTAGAGGAGAGACAACATACATCTCATCAATATATCGAACGAATACCAA
Source organism: Triticum aestivum (assembly GCF_018294505.1). Classification (NCBI taxonomy): domain Eukaryota; kingdom Viridiplantae; phylum Streptophyta; class Magnoliopsida; order Poales; family Poaceae; genus Triticum; species Triticum aestivum. The sequence goes on along the minus strand of NC_057814.1, from coordinate 387,222,119 downwards.
ATTCACATGACCACTTATAGCAAGACTTCTCCCATGTCCTCAGGAACAAACATAACTACTCATAAATCATATTCAAGTTCATAATCAGAGCGGTATTAATATGCATAAAGGATCTGAACATATGATCTTCCACCAAATAAACCAACTAGCATTGATACGTCTCCAACGTATCTATAATTTTTTATTGCTCCATGCTATTATATATTCTGTTTTGGATGTTTAATGGGCTTATTTATACACTTTCATATTATTTTTGGGACTAACCTATTAACCCAAGGCCTAGTGCAAATTGTTGTTTTTTTTTGCCTATTTCAGTGTTCCGCAGAAAAGAATATCAAATAGAGTCCAAACGGAATGAAACCTTCGGGAGCGTGATTTTTGGAACAAACATGATCTAGAGGACTTGGAGTGGACCTCAAGTAATCAACGAGGAGGCCACGAGGCAGGGGGGCGCGCCTACCCCCCTGGGCGCGCCCTCCACCCTCGTGGGCCCCTCATGGCTCCACCGACCTACTTCTTCCTCCTATATATACCTACGTACCCCGAAACCATGGGGGGGCACCACGAAAACCTAATTCCACCGCCGCAACCTTCTGTACCCGTGAGATCCCATCTTGGGGCCTTTTCCGGTGCTCTGCCGGAGGGGGCATCGATCACAGAGGGCTTCTACATCAACACCATAGCCTCTCCGATGATGTGTGAGTAGTTTACCTCAAACCTTCGGGTCCATAGCTATTAGCTAGATGACTTCTTCTCTCTCTCTCTCTTTGGATCTCAATACAAAGTTCTCCTCGATCTTCTTGGAGATCTATTCGATGTAACTCTTTTTGCGGTGTGTTTGTCGAGATCCAATGAATTGTGGGTTTCTGATCAAGATTATCTATGAACAATATTTTAATCTTCTCTGAATTCTTTTATGTATGATTGGTTATCTTTGGAAGTCACTTCGAATTATCAGTTTGGTTTGGCCTACTAGATTGATCTTTCTTGCAATGGGAGAAGTGCTTAGCTTTGGGTTCAATCATGTGGTGCTCGATCCCAGTGACAGTTGGGGAAACGACACGTATTGTATTGTTGCCATCGAGGATAAAAAGATGGGGTTTATATCATATTGCTTGAGTTTATCCCTCTACATCATGTCATCTTACCTAATGTGTTACTCTATTCTTATGAACTTAATACTCTAATGCATGCTGGATAGCGGTCGATGTGTGGAGTAATAGTAGTAGATGCAGGCAGGAGTCGGTCTACTTGTCACGGACGTGATGCCTATATACATGATCATGCCTAGATATTCTCATAATTATGCACTTTTCTATCAATTGCTCGATAGTAATTTGTTCACCCACCGTAATACTTATGCTATCTTGAGAGAAGCCACTAGTGAAACCTATGGCCCCCGGGTCTATCTTCCATCATATTAATCTCCCGTCAACGAGCTATTTCTGTCACCGTTTATTTTGCTTTCTTTACTTTTAGTCTTTATCATAAAAATAGCAAAAATATTATCTTATCATCTCTATGAGATCTCACTTTTGCAAGTGGTCGTGAAGGGATTGACAACCCCTTTATCGCGTTGGTTGCAACGTTCTTATTTGTTTGTGTAGGTACGAGGGACTTGCGTGTGGCCTCCTACTGGATTGATACCTTGGTTCTCAAAAACTGAGGGAAATACTTACGCTACTTTGCTGCATCACCCTTTCCTCTTCAAGGGAAAAACCAACGCAGTGCTCCGAGGTAGCAAGAAGGATTTCTGGCACCGTTGCCGGGGAGTCTACGCACAAGTCAAGACATACCAAGTACCCATCACAAACTCTTATCCCTCGCATTACATTATTTGCCATTTGCCTCTCGTTTTCCTCTCCCCCACTTCACCCTTGCCGTTTTATTCGCCCTCTCTTTCCGTTCGCCCTTCTTCGCTTGCCCCTTGTGTCCCGTGTGCCGTTATGGCTAGTCCTTTATCTACTCTTTTGTCTCCTGAGAATGAAGTTCTTAATTTAAAACAAAGGGAGGGAGAAAATCTAAAAGATGCTTGGTACAGAATTTGCAATGCGCAAAATAGATCTACTAGGAAGCAATCTACTTCCGTTCTTCTTCGCAATTTTTATGTAGGCATCACTCCTTGGAATAGATATATTCTTGATACCATTACCGGAGGAAATTTCTTGGGTAGCCATACTTTTGATTCTTATAATGCTATGATAGATTTGTTTGGCCCACCACCTCTTTTGGTTAATGGAACTATTTTAACTTTGGAACATGTGATGCAAAGGCTCGAAATTATTGAAAATAAAGTTGCCACCGTAGAGTTGATTGAAAATTTGGATAGAAAGATCCATAACCAAATTACCCAATACGGATCTAAGGTAGGAGTTGCTCTTAATTTTTTTAAAGAAAAGGAACCTATGGTCAACAAAAAGATAGATCAAGATTCCACTAGAATTGATAAAATTGAGGATATTATTACCAACCTAGGGTGTCGGGGATATACCCCGCGGTATGACCCGGCCGGAATTGGCGACTCACTAGTGACCCGCCCGGAGCTTGGCGATTCACAGATAACCTGCCCGATCTTGGCGACTCATTAGTAACCCGGTGGGCGGGTCAGATGGACAACAAGGCCTAAAGCCCAGAAGGCCGGCTCACGTTATGATGGGCCGGATTAAAAGGAAAGGGATGACGAATATTTCCTTTACGAGGAAGCAAGACCCGGACTTGTAATTAACTTGTAAGAGAAGATAGACTAGTCCTAGTCCTACTAGGACTCCACATGTAACCCGCCCCTCTAACTTATATAAGGAGGGGCAGGGCTCCCCAAGAAGGAACAAGAAACAATCTCTAGGGCTAGACACCGAGAGTCGGTTCCCGGCGACTCTCCCGTGATCATAATGAGACCTAGCCTCAAACAGCATGTAGGGTTGTTACCGGATGATGTTTCCCGGGGCCCGAAGCTGTCTAAATCCTTGTCTTGTGTTGCGTCTCTCGATTCCGCTCAACCCCTCTCAAGCTACCACATAGATGCGTTGGCCTCGCGACTAAGTCCTGACACTAGGACATCTGATGTGACAATTCCACGATAGTTGGCGCCCACCGTGGGGCTCGCGCACGGTGGTGTTGAGTTCTTGGAGGGATCTCTCACAGGGATTGAGAAGTTCGTAATTTTTCAATGAAGATGAGCCAATTTGGAAAGATCGGAGTCAGCTTCAAATTTATCGGTTTGGGTTTGTAATCCTTGAGATTTGAAGTCAAGAGAAATTAGGGTTATGCGTGGATGAACGTGACCCGACGATCCCTCAAATCTGGAGGTAATTATTCAGCTACCGCTGAGCGACCCGCCGACCCCTCTTCTGTTGTGCCATGAGCCGCCGCCTGGTCAAGGGAAATTTAGGTTTGCATCGGGTGCACTGCCTCTGTTGCAAATCGAAGACGTATCTGAGATCGATCAGTTGTTTCTCACGTGCTGGACGGAGGCCAAGATGAAGACAAGTCATCACACGAAGTTAACAGGGTACTCAAGTCCTCAGGGGGAAGTTCCCATAAAAAAAAGGGGAGATGCCCACGACCCAGAAAACGGAGCCAGCCGTGATTTGGATTTGCCTCGTTCTGCCTCGCGGCTCCACTTCCTCAGCCCGCCGGATTTCGCCTCCGCCCTGGTGATCAAAAGATGCCCCGAGTCGGCTATGAGCCACCTTGCTCTGCCTCGTCCCGGGCCTCCGCAGCGGCAGCCGCGCCGAGCCGCTACAACCTCGTTCCAGCCTCCCCCAATGGCTAAGAGGCGCCGTGGTCCCTGCCGGAGCAGGCCTCGGACCGCCCCTGGCTGTGCGGTGCTGCCTACGCCAGCGTCGCCCCTGCAGCTGCGTCCCGACGCACCTTGAGCCGCCACCGGGGCCCCGCCTCGGACGCCATCTCTGCCTCCGCCGTTCGACGCTGCAGCGTCCGCCTTGCCCTCGACTGGGGAGAGCCTCAAGCCGGCGTCACCTTCTCCTATTTTTGCCGCCCCGGGCCGCTCCAGGTGAGTTGTCTTCGCGCGACCGCTTTGACCCGCCACTGCCGTCCCTGGCCGAGTCACCTTGCTCTGTTGAGAGTTGCTGCCGGGTGCCACGACCCGCCTGTTGTTGCCACAGAAGCTGTCATCGAGCGCCACTTCCATCGACTGCCATCGCTGCCATTTTGAAGCTGATAAGACAGTAACCCGCCGTTGCGGCGTAATCCGCCTCTACCGCGGCCCTGCACCTCCGAGCCGGCCACGCCTCCACTCCCGCGGCCTCGGCCCCGCCGGCTCACCGGCATCTTCTACACCCGGCTTGCCTCGCGCTGGCACTGCCCCGTCCGCGCCGACTATGACCTGCCTCGACCGGCGCGGCCACGCTTTATCACTCCTCCGAGCCACCAACGGCCCTAAGTCGCCTCGACCGGCGCGGCCTTGAGCCGGATCCAGCCTCACCGGGTCACCCTCGCTTTACCCTTGAACCGGAATGTTGCAGCGGCCACCGTCGCCTCCCGTTTGAATCGCCATCGCGTCTCCTCTCCTGTCATAAGAGCGACTCGAAGGAGGAGCCGGCCTGCTGCCAGGTTGAGAGCTGCCATCTATGAGCCGCCATACTCCGCCTTGCAAGACACCACTAAGTCGTCGTCATGGCCCTTTTGCTTTGAGCCCACAGCTCCCGCGCATGTCGGGTCAACACTGCACTAACCCTCGTTATTGCCTCGTTTCAAGTTGCCGTGGGGACTTCTGAGTCGCCATGAGGCCTCGCCGTCGCCGTGGTCTCGTTTCCGCGCTGAGCCGCCTCCGATGATGAAATACCATGCCTCGACCCTGAGCCGCCCTTGAGACCTCAATGGGGGAGCCTTCTCAGCCTCGCCGATCGTGCGGCCCATCTCTGGGTTACCTTTGCTGAGACCCATCTCGTTGAGCCGCCCCGCAGCCGTTGTCAAGCTATTGAACCTCCGATGCTGATTGACGAGGAGTACTAGTTTTGCTCTATGTGAATGTGTGCTACTGTTCGTGCAAAATATTAAAAATAGAATATGAGCTGCTGAGCCGCTGTGGATGAGTTTATGCATGGGAGATGTGCGTTGGCAGTTTTGGATGGGACAGTCACTTGCATGGCAGTTAACAGGGAAGGGTATCTACTAGAGATGTTCAGAGGAGCTGTTATCAACATCAAGACAGTGTGCCGCCGGAAAAGGGAATTATTTTGTCCATAATGACTACAGTACTGTGGTTAATCCCCTTTTGCAAGGACAGGAGAGAGGGGCTAAATCGCCGTTGCAAATATTAAAGGCTGCTCGTAAAACGGACCACCTCTCATCCGGACGAATCGGGACAATTGTTCACTACATCAACACAACGTGGTTGACTTGCCCATCCGCGCGGCTTACCGCGCCGGCGATCGATTCGCCCGTCCAGACCGGCTTACAACACCACGGCCGGATCATCTGTCTGTGCCGCCTCTGATGCAATGATCGTCTTTACCATCCGTCTCTCGCGGGTTGGTCTATATAAACACACTGGGCCGCACCTGTATGCATGAGCTGTTTATTGAATATGTGCGAGTCACTGCTTGGGAAGCCCGGTTTTGTTTCAACAAATTGGAGGCGAATTATCATGTATTATCAGCCGCCGTCTGCACTGGATGGTTCAATGGGCAGGCGCACAAGTCGCCGCCACTACAGTTTGGTTAACTTCAAAACATCCAGTTGGAAGGAACCATTGGCCGAGTTGCTGACACGGCTCATACGGGATCATTTATAACCCGCCGTAGTCACCTCAACCTTCTGTGGATTCACATCGCGCTATCAACACCAATGATATACACCTTATGCCATGGTCAATATGGAGAATCTCAAAGCCAACTCCTCGAGTCGTCTTGAGACTCGGGGGCTACAATGATATGACTCGGCAGCATTGGTCGGTTTCAATGCATTCAAGAACTCCGGGTCATTGGAGGGAAAAATAACCCGGTCCCGGAGGCTACCGCCGTATTGGTAAAAAGTTTAAAGGCCATCAGCAAATTTCCAGCTTAAGAAGAAGGATTCCGGTTTAGATCCGGCTCAAGAGACTTGACATCTCCCACAAAGCACTGAAGCTCTTAATATCCGGTTTAAAATCCGGTTCAAGGGAAATTTATTTGCCACAAAGTTTTGAAGCTCTCAAATCCGGTTCAAGGTAAATTTGTTTATCACAAAGCTTTGAAACTCTCAATATCCGGTTTTTCTGGTTCAAAAAGAATTATCTCTCGCAAAAGTTCGAGTTCTTAGGAAAAATTAAAGGGACCAAAAAGAGCCTGTTACAATGCACAACCCAAACATAGGTACCCTGCTTTAATGACCATTGGGAGCTGATCGTATTCGAATTTAGCTTAACCCTTTAGGTGTGACCCTGATCGTATTCGAATCAGAGTCGTTAAATATTCTCATGATCACTAGGGGGCTTCCTGTTCAAACATAGGTCGTATTCGAACCAAAGAGAACATAGCTGTCGGTACCCTCTTGATCGGCACACTGCCGAGCTCACTAGGGGGCTTCTTGATTGTATTCGAATCATAGCTCAACCCCTTTTGGGAACCGACGTGGATCGTATTCGAATCAGCGTCGTTAAACAACTCTCAAGGTCATTTGGGGGCTTCCTGTTCAAACATAGGTCGTATTCAAACCAAAGAGAACATAGCTGTCGGTACCCTCTTGATCGGCAACGCCAAAGCCACTGGGGGCTATATGATCGTATTCGAATCTTAGCTTAACCCCTTTGGGATGGTTTTCTGATCGTATTCGAATCAGAAGCCTCAAATTTTTTGAAGTCTCTTTTCGCAAACAATTTTTGGATTTTATTTGAAGCTCTTTTGATCATATCTAAAGTGTATATGAGTGGTTGCTATTTAACCCGGTTTGACTTTGGATGATAAGTCGCCATCATATGACAATCATAAACATTTGGAAGTCTTGATCTCTAAAGATTGGGTTATCACCCTTACTGCACAGGTCACATAAACCGGCAGTGAAAATTCAATATCACAGGTATAATATTATTATTATAGTTATGTTTCAAAGTTATGATTCATAACAGGCTTATCTGTGACTCCTTGTTACACATCAATGGTTATATGTGAGATATTATGACCCGCCATGCGGTAAACCGCCAAGGGATCTTGTGATCTAATTATGTGCATGATAAGACTACATTTGGGTGGTTATCCGCCCTGGTTTTTAACGTTAAGTCGCCAGGGCATATGTTGTTTAAACTCTGCAGGATTTACAGAGCTATGACTTACATAAATGATTAAATTCAAGCCCATCATCAAAGATGGAAATTGGTGTCTCAAAAGGGTTATCAATTCTTGATTTTCTCAAAGGCTATAAGCCGCCGGGTTGTACAAATTCCGGCTTACAATGGAGGCGTATTAAATCGCCATCAGCCAAGAGCCGCCGGGTATTTAAACTCCGGAGTTAATTATCAACAGATGAGGTATTCAAAGTCTCTGTGGCGCAAGGCTATTATTTTATCAATCTATATGGTTTATTCTACAATGGAAGGAATAGTCCCGAGTCGCTGCAGGCTTACGACCCGGCACTTGGGGGCTACATTATTCAATTTGATATTACATCGAATATGCAAGTCCCATGTCACTGCCAGCATGTACCATGGCACTTGGGGGCTAATGCAAAGTCATTTTTTGCTCAACTTATTGAAGACCCGACTCATCACATTCTAAATGAGCCGACCCTTGGGGGCTACCAATTGGTCCTGTCAAAAGTTCAAGGTACACAAGCATTAATCCATTATATTGAATTGTCCACTATTCAGTTGGTAGAGTACAAAGCTCTTAACCTTGTGGACGTGGGTTCAAGCCCCACGGTGGAGATTGTATTATATGATGTTATTATCAATAAATTATATTAAAAGTCCCAGCTCAGTATTATCTTACTAAGCCGGCCCTTGGGGGCTACACGTTGCTGTTCAAGTTTACATGGTTATATCTACAAAGTCCCTGCTCATTATTGCATAATGACCCGGCCCTTGGGGGCTACACTGGTTGAAGTTTTCATAAGCATAAGGCAATTACAAGTCCCAGGTTGCTGCAAGCATGACAACCCGGCACTTGGGGGCTACAGATGATATGCATATAAGAGAGGAATAACTTCAAGTTCTCAGTTTTGAGCAAATCTGGTATTATATTATTATCGGAGAAATCTACAAAGTTTATGACCCGGTGTCATCTTAAGATTAACCCGGCATCAGCTACATGACCCGGCATCATTTGTTTATAACCCCACAATTTTGGCAGTCATAAATCGGCAAGATCTACATCTTTAAGCCGGTTGAATATCAGTTGAATATTTGAAGACCAATATTTTTGTCAAGTCAGAGCATTGAAGGCCGACTCAAATCGATTATTTCTTATAATATTTCTCTACAAGAGCCAATATCAGCAAATTGGTTATGAAGCTGGCCTATTGACCCGGAATTTTTAGAAGAAGTGCCTGGATTTTTTGCATTGGCAAGGTTTGGACATATCTGTTAAAGGAGATTTGCTATAAGATCTTGAGTATGCATCCAGGAGGAAATGACAAGGATTTAAACAAGATCAGGTGCCGGTTCAGGAAAATATTTAACCCGGAGCACAACCTATCAAGTTCTTCTTGTATTTATTTTACAGGATCAGTTTAACATGGATAAATCCAAATTAAACTGGGGGCTAATGTCGTGGATATACCCCGCGGTATGACCCGGCCGGAATTGGCGACTCACTGGTGACCCGCCCGGAGCTTGGCGATTCACAGATAACCTGCCCGATCTTGGCGACTCATTAGTAACCCAGTGGGCGGGTCAGATGGACAACAAGGCCTAAAGCCCAGAAGGCCGGCTCACGTTATGATGGGCCGGATTAAAAGGAAAGGGATGACGAATATTTCCTTTACGAGGAAGCAAGACCCGGACTTGTAATTAACTTGTAAGAGAAGATAGACTAGTCCTAGTCCTACTAGGACTCCACATGTAACCCGCCCCTCTAACTTATATAAGGAGGGGCAGGGCTCCCCAAGAAGGAACAAGAAACAATCTCTAGGGCTAGACACCGAGAGCCGGTTCCCGGCGACTCTCCCGTGATCATAATGAGACCTAGCCTCAAACAGCATGTAGGGTTGTTACCGGATGATGTTTCCCGGGGCCCGAAGCTGTCTAAATCCTTGTCTTGTGTTGCGTCTCTCGATTCCGCTCAACCCCTCTCAAGCTACCACATAGATGCATTGGCCTCGCGACTAAGTCCTGACACTAGGACATCTGACGTGACAATTCCACAACATAGGGTCTGCCTTTTCTTCCGTGAAAAACACTCCAAAACCTTCTAATGCTAAGATTGCCAAATTGATGTATGTTCCTAAAAATAAGGGTGAAACTTCTAGTAAGGGAAATGCGGATCTCAAATCCATAAGTGTTCACCCCAACTTTCTCGCTATCCTTAAGGAACCTTTTGCTACAAATGATTTTTTCGATTTCGTGCCTAGGAGTTTGATAATTAATAAAAAAGGGGAAACTCCTAAGGGTTATAGGTGTCTTATTGAAGAATTACCTACCAAAGATGATAATACCTAGATCTATCCTTGCCTTTATGCCTAGCTAGGGGCGTTAAACAATAGCGCTTGTTGGGAGGCAACCCAATTTTATTTTAGTTTTTTGCTTTTTGGTTATGGTTAGTAATAAATAATCCATCTAGCTTCTGTTTAGATGTGGTTTTGTGTTTTAATTAGTGTTTGTGCCAAGTAGAACCTTTGGGAAGACTTGGGGAAAGTCTTTGCGATCTTGCTGTAAAAAACAGAAACTTTAGTGCTCACGAGATTAGCTTCAACTTTTTACTGGAGAGCGATATTTAGGTGATTCTTTTTGCAGATGATTAATAGATAAATTCCTCACGTGCAGCAATTTATTTTAGAATTTTTGGAGTTCCAGAAGTTTGCGTTAGGTACAGATTACTACAGACTGTTCTGTTTTTGACAGATTCTGTTTTTCGTGTGTTGTTTGCTTATTTTGATGAATCTATGGCTAGTAATGGAGTTTACGAACCATAGAAAATTTGGAATACAGTAGGTTTAACACCAATATAAATAAAGAATGAGTTCATTACAGTACCTTGAAGCGGTGTTTTGTTTTCTTTCGCTAACGGAGCTCACGAGATTTTCTATTAAGTTTTGTGTTGTGAGGTTTTCAAGTTTTGGGTAAAGATTTGATGGATTATAGAACAAGGAGTGGCAAGAGCCTAAGCTTGGGGATGCCCAAGGCACCCCAAGTTAAAATCTAAGGACAACCCAAAAAGCCTAAGCTTGGGGATGCCCCGGAAGGCATCCCCTCTTTTGTCTTCGTCCATCGGTAACTTTACTTGGAGCTATATTTTTATTCACCACATTATATGTGTTTTGCTTGGAGCGTCTTGTATGATTTGAGTCTTTGCTTTTTAGTTCACCACAATCATCCTTTCTGTACACACCTTTTGAGAGAGACACACATTATTCGGAATTTATTAGAATACTCTTTGTGCTTCACTTATATCTTTTGAGCTAAACAATTCTGCTCTAGCGCTTCACGTATATCTTTTAGAGCACGGTAGTGGTTATATTTTATAGAAATTATTGATCTCTCATGCTTCACTTATATTATTTTGAGAGTCCTTTAGAACAGCATGGTAATTTGCTTTGGTTATAAAATTAGTCCTAGTATGATAGGCATCCAAGATAAAAACTTTTAAGTGCATTGAATACTAAGAGAAGTTTAATACTTGATAGTTGTTTTGAGATATAAAGGTGGTAATATTAAAGTTGTGCTAGTTGAGTAGTTGTGCTAGTTGAGTAGTTGTGAATTTGAGAAATACTTGTGTTGAAGTTTGCAAGTCCCGTAGCATGCACGTATGGTAAACATTGTGTAAAAAATTTGAAACATGAGGTGTTCTTTGATTGTCATCCTTATGAGTGGCGGTCGGGGACGAGCGATGGTCTTTTCCTACCAATCTATTCCCCTAGGAGCATGCGCGTAGTGCTTGGTTTTTTATGACTTGTAGATTTTTGCAATAAGTATGTGAGTTCTTTATGACTAATGTTGAGTCCATGGATTATGCGCACTCTCAACCTTCCATCATTGCTAGCCTCTTCGGTACCGTGCATTGCCCTTTCTCACCTTGAGAGTTGGTGCAAACTTCGCCGGTGCATCCAAACCCCGTGATACAGTATGCTCTATCACACATAAACCTCCTTATATCTTCCTCAAAACAGCCACCATACCTACCTATTATGGCATTTCCATAGCCATTCCGAGATATATTGCCATGCAACTTTCCACCGTTCCGTTTATTATGACACGCTTCATCATTGTCATATTGCCTTGCATGATCATGTAGTTGATATCGTATTTGTGGCAAAGCCACCATGCATATTATTTCATACATGTCACTCTTGATTCATTGCCCATCCAGGTACACCGTCGGAGGCATTCATATAGAATCATATTTTGTTCTAAGTATCGAGTTGTAATCATTGAGTTGTAAATAAATAGAAGTGTGATGATCATCATTAATAGAGCATTGTCCCAATAAAAAATAAAAAAAGGGGGAGACAGGCCAAATAAAAAAGGCCCAAAAAAGAAAAAAAAGGAAAAAAAGAAGAGAAATAAAAAGGGACAATGCTACTATCCTTTTTCCACACTTGTGCTTCAAAGTAGCACCGTGATCTTCATGGTAGAGAGTCTCTTGTTTTGTCACTTTCATATACTAGTGGGAATTTTTCATTATAGAACTTGGCTTGTATATTCCAACGATGGGCTTCCTCAAATGCCCTAGGTCTTCATGAGGAAGCAAGTTGGATGCACACCCACTTAGTTTCTTTTGTTGAGCTTTCATACATTTATAGCTCTAGTGCATCTGTTGCATGGCAATCCCTACTCCTTGCATTGATCAATTGATGGGCATCTCCCTAGCCCGTTTATTAGCCGCGTCAATGTGAGACTTTCTCCTTTTTTGTCTTCTCCACACAACCCCCATCATCATATTCTATTCCACCCATAGTGCTATATCCATGGCTCATGCTCATGTATTGCGTGAAAGTTGAAAAAAGTTTGAGATTACTAAAGTATGAAACAATTGCTTGGCTTGTCATCGCGGTTGTGCAAGATGAGAGCATCTTTGTGACGAAAATGAAGCATGACCAAACTATATGATTTTGTAGGGATGAACTTTCTTTGGCCATGTTATTTTGAGAAGACATAATTGCTTTGTTAGTATGCTTGAAGTATTATTATTTTTATGTCAATTTTAAGCTTTTATCTTGAATCTTTCGGATCTAAACATTCATGCCACAATAAAGAAAATTACATTGAGAAATATGCTAAGTAGCATTCCACATCAAAAATTCTGTTTTTATCATTTACCTACTCGACGACGAGCAGGAATTAAGCTTGGGGATGCTTGATACGTCTCCAACGTATCTATAATTTTTTATTGCTCCATGCTATTATATATTCTGTTTTGGATGTTTAATAGGCTTATTTATACACTTTCATATTATTTTTGGGACTAACCTATTAACCCAAGGCCTAGTGCAAATTGTTGTTTTTTGCCTATTTCAGTGTTTCGCAGAAAAGGAATATCAAACGGAGTCCAAACGGAATGAAACCTTCGGGAGTGTGATTTTTGGAACAAACGTGATCCAGAGGACTTGGAGTGGACGTCAAGTAATCAACGAGGAGGCCACGAGGCAGGGCGTGCCTACCCCCCGTGGGCGCGCCCTCCACCCTCGTGCGCCCCTCGTGGCTCCACCGACCTACTTCTTCCTCCTATATATACCTACGTGCCCTGAAACCATCGAGGGGCACCACGAAAACCTAATTCCACCGCCGCAACCTTCTGTACCGGTGAGATCCCATCTTGGGGCCTTTTCCAGTGCTCTGCTGGAGGGGGCATCGATCACGGAGGGCTTCTACATCAACACCATAGCCTCTCCGATGATGTGTGAGTAGTTTACCTCAGACCTTCGTGCCCATAGTTATTAGCTAGATGGCTTCTTCTCTCTCTTTGGATCTCAATACAAAGTTCTCCTCGATCTTCTTGGAGATCTATTCGATGTAACTCTTTTTGCGGTGTGTTTGTCGAGATTCGATGAATTGTGGGTTTATGATCAAGATTATCTATGAACAATATTTGAATCTTCTCTGAATTCTTTTATGTATGATTGGTTATCTTTGCAAGTCTCTTCGAATTATCAGTTTGGTTTGCCCTACTAGATTGATCTTTCTTGCAATGGGAGAAGTGCTTAGCTTTGGGTTCAATCATGCGGTGCTCGATCCCAGTGACAGTAGGGGAAACAACACGTATTGTATTGTTTCCATCGAGGATAAAAAGATGGGGTTTATATCATATTGCTTGAGTTTATCCCTCTACATCATGTCATCTTACCTAATGCTTTACTCAGTTCTTGTGAACTTAATACTCTAGATGCATGCTGGATAGCGGTCGATGTGTGGAGTAATAGTAGTAGATGCAGGCAGGAGTTGGTCTACTTGTCATGGACGTGATGCCTATATACATGATCATGCCTAGATATTCTCATAATTATGCACTTTTCTATCAATTGCTCGACAGTAATTTGTTCACCCACCGTAATACTTATGCTATCTTGAGAGAAGCCACTACTGAAACCTATGGCCCCCAGGTCTATCTTCCATCATATTAATCTCCCATCAACGAGCTATTTCTGTTGTTGTTTATTTTGCTTTCTTTACGTTTTGTCTTTATAATAAAAATACCAAAAATATTATCTTATCATCTCTATCAGATCTCACTTTTGCAAGTGGCCGTGAAGGGATTGACAACCCCTTTATCGCGTTGGTTGCAAGGTTCTTATTTGTTTGTGTAGGTACGAGGGACTTGCGTGTGGCCTCCTACTACATTGATACCTTGGTTCACAAAAACTGAGAGAAATACTTACGCTACTTTGCTGCAACACCCTTTCCTCTTCAAGGAAAAAACCAACGCAGTGCTCAGGAGGTAGCAAGCATCAACTACAAGGAGTAATCAACACTACTAGCAACCCACAGGTAACAATCTGAGGCTTTGGGACAAAGATTGGATACAAGAGATGAACTAGGGTTTGAGAGGAGATGGTGCTGGTGAAGATGTTGATGGAGATTGACCCCCTCCCGATGAGAGGATCGTAGGTGATGACGATGATGATGATTTCCCCCTCCCGGAGGGACAATTCCCCGGCAGAGCAGCTCTGTCGGAGCCCTAGATTGGTTCCGCCAAGGTTCCGCCTCGTGGCGGCGGAGTTTCTTCCCGAAAGTTTGCTTATGATTTTTTCTAGGGTAAAAGACTTCATATAGCAGAAGATGGGCACCGGAGGCCTGCCAGGGGGCCCACGAGGCAGGGGGCGCACCCAGGGTGGTAGGGCGCGCCCCCTACCCTCGTGGTCAGGGTGTGGGCCCCCTCGGTACTTTCTTCGCTCAGTATTTTTTATTAATTCCAAAAATGACTTCCGTGAAGTTTCAGGACTTTTGGAGCTGTGCAGAATAGGTCTCTAATATTTGCTCCTTTTCCAGCCCAGAATTCTAGCTGCCGGCATTCTCCCTCTTCATGTAAACCTTGTAAAATAAGAGAGAATAGGCATAAGTATTGTGACATAACATGTAATAACAGCCCATAATGCGATAAATATCGATATAAAAGCATGATGCAAAATGGACGTATCAACTCCCCCAAGCTTAGACCTCGCTTGTCCTCAAGCGGAAGCCGATAACGATAAATATGTCCACATTTTTAGAGATAGAGGTGTCGATAAAATAAAATACGGACATGAGGGCATCATGATCATTCTTATAACAACAACATATATGGATATTGTCATATGATTTCTTATGCTCAAGTAATAATCTATTCACAATGTCAAGTATGAATCAGAAACTTCATTGAAAACCAACAAACTATAATCTCAGTCATTGAAGCAATTGCAATTTATCATAACATTGGAAAGAGTCAATATAAGAGCTTTTCAGCAAGTCCACATACTCAACTATCATTTAATCTTTCACAATTGCTAACACTCACACAATACTTATGGTTATGGAGTTTTAATCGGACACAGAGAAAGATAGGGGCTTATAGTGTTGCCTCCCAACCTTTTACCTCAAGGGTAATGTCAACCATAATAATTCATGCTAACTTACATCCAATTGGATATATATATCAGGATCTTTCCAACACAAGGTGCTTGCCAAAGGATAAAATGTAAAAAGGAAAGTTGAAGATCACCATGAATCTTGTAAAACGTATAAGACAAAAGTAAAAGATAGGCCCTTCGCAGAGGGAAGCAGAGGTTGTCATGTGCTTTTAGGGTTGGATGCATGAAATCTTAATGCAAAAGAACGTCACTTTATATTGCCACTTGTGATATGGACCTTTATTATGCAGTCCATCGCTTTTATTTCTTCGACATCACAAGATCGTATAAAGCTTATTTTCTCCACACTAATAAATCATACATATTTAGAAAGCAATTTTTATTGCACGCAACATGACAACTTACTTGAAGGATCTTACTCAATCCATAGGTAGATATGGTGGACTCTCATGGCAAAACTAGGTTTAAGGATATTCGGAAGCACAAGTAGTATCTCTACTTGGTGCAAAGAATTTGGCTAGCATGAGGGAGAAAGGCAAGCTCAACATGTTGGATGGTCCATGACAATATACTTCATTTCGGATATAAGAAAACATAACGCATTACGTTGTCTTCCTTGTCCAACATCAACTCTTTAGCATGTCATATTTTAATGAGTGCTCACAATCATAAAAGATGTCCAAGATAGTATATTTATATGTGAAAACTTCTCTTTCTTTATTGCTTCCTATTAATTGCAACGATGACCAAAACTATGTTTGTCAACTCTCAACAACTTTTATTCATCATACTCTTTATATGTGAAGTCATTACTCTCCATAAGATCAATATGATCTCTTTACTTCTTTTTATTCTTTCTATTTCTTTTATTCCCTCACGATCATAGCAAAATAATCAAGCCCTTGACTCAACACTAATCTTTATTATATATATAGCTCACGGACTCGATTACATAGAAGGATCATAAGGCAAAGCTCAAAACTAGATCATGCTAAAACTTTATTCTACTAGATCAAGATAATACCAAAAGGACCGAACTAAGAAAAAACGGTAAAGATAGGAGTGTGATGGTGATACGATACCGGGGCACCTCCCCCAAGCTTGGCAGTTGCCGAGGGGAGTGCCCATACCCATGTGATTATGTCTCCTCCCTCGGAAGTGGTGGTGATGGGGTTGTTGATGATGTAGGCTTGTCGTCCATCTTCCAAGGCATAGGCTCACCATCATAGAAGGATGATCGAGTCTCCGGGATCCTTAAATCTGCAGCCAAACTCATCCTCTTGAATCTATATTCATACTCACAGTTTTGGTTTTGCAGGTCATAGATCTGGGATTGGAGGTGCTCGATTTTCTCGTGAAGCTTGAAGATGGCCTCCCCAATGTCCTTGGTGTCCATCTTGTGGTTGTTGGTGAACTCCGTGATCATTATGTGATTGGAGTCGAGTCCACGCTCCATCATCTCCTGACACTTGAAAACTTGTTGCTCCATTGCCTTGAGCCTTGTCTCCACGCTTCCGGTCCTCCTCGGTCCCTCAACATCGCGGATGTGCAGCAACCCCTCACGCATCTCAATGGTTTGAGGATATTGCAGCACTTCCGCGAGGTAGGGGTAGATGACCTTCTCGAAGAACTTGTCCTTGGGGGCATTTGGAGACGTCATGGTGATCTAGATCTGTCAGAAAAATAGCTCGAAACAAGAACAGAGGATAATTGCATGATACAGTGGTCAAAACCTTCGGGAGATTATATAATGATTTTTTACCGACCAAAAGAAGCATCGTGCAAGAAAACGGAGTCCGGAGAGTACACGAGGTGCCCACGAGGCAGGGGCGCGCCCAGGGGGGTAGGGCGCTCCCTCCACCCTCGTGGATGCCTCGTGTCCTTCCCGGACTACTTCTTATTTTCCTATTTTCTTAAATATTCCAAAACGGAGAAAAATTGCCATTAGAACTGTTTTGGAGTCAGTTTACTTACCGTACCACATACCTATTCCTTTTCGGAGTCTGAAACGTTCTGGAAAGTGTCCCTTATGTATTCCTCCGGGGTTACGGTTTCAATAACATTGGTTTCAACATTTATAGGATTACCTGAGATATAACGTTTGATTCTTTGACCATTCACCACCTTCGGATTTGTGCCTTCGAAGTTGTTGATTTTTATGGCACCGGAACGATAGACCTCCTCGATAACGTAAGGACCTTCCCATTTAGAGAGAAGTTTTCCTGCAAAAAATCTTAAACGAGAGTTGAATAGCAACACCTAATCACCTACATTAAACTCACTCTTTTGTATCCTTTTGTCATGCCATCTTTTGACTTTTTCTTTAAACAGTTTGGCATTCTCATAGGCTTGGGTTCTCCATTCATCAAGTGAGCTAATGTCAAATAGCCTCTTCTCACCGGCAAGTTTGAAATCATAATTGAGCTCCTTAATGGCCCAATATGCCTTATGTTCTAGTTTGAGAGGTAAGTGGCATGCTTTTCCATAAACCATTTTATACGGAGACATACCCATAGGATTTTTGTATGCAGTTCTATAGGCCCATAATGCATCATCAAGTTTCTTGAACCAATTCTTTCTAGATCTATTAACAGTATTTTGCAAAATTAATTTGAGCTCTCTATTACTCAATTCTACTTGACCACTAGACAGTGGGTGATATGGAGATGCAATTCTATGATTAACATGATACTTAGCAAGCATTTTACGAAAGGCGCCATGAATAAAATGTGAACCACCATCAGTCATTAAATATCTAGGGACTCCAAACCTCGGGAAAATAACTTATTTAATCATCTTAATAGAGGTGTTATGATCAGCACTACTTGTTGGAATAGCTTCTAACCACTTAGTAACGTAATCAATAGCAACTAAAATATGTGTATACCCATTAGAGGAAGGAAACGGTCCCATATAATCAAAGCCCCAGACATCAAATGGCTCAATAACGACTGAATAATTCATAGGCATTTCTTGACGTCTACTAATATTACCAATTCTTTGACATTCATCACAAGATAAGACAAACTTACGGGCATCTTTGAAGAGAGTAGGCCAATAAAAACCGGATTGCAATACCTTATGCACAGTTCTATCTCCAGCGTGATGTCCTCCATAAGCTTCAGAGTGACACTTGCGTAGGATCTGTTCATGTTCATGCTCAAGTATACAACGTCTAATAAAACCATCTACTCCTTCTTTATAAAGATGTGGGTCATCCCAGAAGTAATGTCTTAAATCATAGAAAAACCTTTTCTTTTGCTGGTATGTGAAACTAGGTGGTATAAATTTAGCAACAGTGTAATTAGCATAATCAGCATACCATGGAGCAGTGCGAGAAGCATTTATGACATCCAATTGTTCATCAGGAAAGCTATCATCAATAGGTAGTGGGTCATCAAGAACATTCTCTAACCTAGACAAGTTGTCTGCAATGGGGTTCTCAACTCCCTTTCTATCAATAATATGCAAATCTAATTCTTGTAGCAGGAGAACCCATCTAATGATTCTAGGTTTAGCATCTTTCTTTTCCATAATATATTTAATAGCATCATGATCAGTGTGAACAGTTACTTTGGAATCAACAATATAAGGTCGGAACTTATCACAAGCAAATACAACCGCTAAAAATTCTTTTTCAGTAGTAGCATAATTTCTCTGAGCATTGTCTAGAGTTTTACTAGCATATTGGATAACATTTAATTTCTTATCAACTCTTTGTCCTAGAATAGCACCTACATCATAATCACTAGCATCACACATAATTTCAAAGGGTAAATTCCAATCAGGTGGCTGAACAATAGGTGCAGAAATCAATGCTTTCTTAAGTATTTCAAATGCTTCTACACAATCATCATCAAAGACAAAAGGAATATCTTTTTGTAAGAGATTAGTCAGAGGCCTGGAGATTTTTGAGAAGTCCTTAATGAACCTCCTATAAAAACCGGCATGACCAAGGAAACTTCTTATACCTTTAATGTCCTTGGGACACGACATCCTTTCAATAGCATCAACTTTAGCTTTGTCAACTTCAATACCTCTTTCAGAAATTTTATGCCCCAAGACAATACCTTCATTAACCATAAAGTGGCACTTCTCCCAATTCAAGACAAGATTAGTTTCTTCACATCTCTGCAAAACTCGATCAAGGTTGCTCAAGCAATCATCAAAAGAAGTTCCATATACGGAGAAATCATCCATGAAAACCTCAACAATCTTTTCACAAAAATCAGAGAATATAGCCATCATGCATCTTTGAAAAGTAGCAGGTGTGTTACATAAACCAGAAGGCATACGTCTATAAGCAAAGGTACCGAAAGGACAAGTAAAAGTGGTCTTTTCTTGATCCTCTTTTGACACGGGTATTTGAGAGAAACCGGAATAACCATCTAGAAAGCAAAAATGTGTATGTTTGGATAGTCTTTCTAGCATTTGATCAATAAAAGGTAAAGGGTAAAGATCCTTTTTAGTAGCTTTATTTAGTTTGCGGAAATCAATTACCATTCTATAACCTGTAATAATTCTTTGTGGGATCAATTCATCTTTATCATTAGGAACAACAGTAATACCTCCCTTCATGGGGACATAATGGACAGGACTTACCCACTGACTATCAGCAACGGGACAAATTATACCTGCCTCCAGAAGCTTTAGTATTTCTTTCCTTACCACTTCTTTCATCTTAGGATTTAACCGTCGTTGGTGATCAACAACTGGTTTAGCGTCTTTCTCCAATTTTATTTGGGCTGGCATAGAGTGGGACTAATGCCCTTAAGATCATCAAGAGTATATCCAATAGCAGCATGGTGCTTCTTCGGAGTTTTCAATAATTTCTTTTCTTCATGCTCTGAAAGGTTCGCACTAATAATAACAGGATATATCTTCTTTTCATCAAGATAAGCATATTTAAGAGTATCAGGTAGTGGTTTAAGCTCAGACACGGGATCACTCTTGGGTGGAGGAGAATCCCCTAGGATTTCAACAGGCAAGTTGTGTTTCAAAATAGGTCCTTGTTTAAACAATACTTCATCTATTTCCCTTCTTTCATTCATAAACATATCATTTTCATGGTCTAGCAAATATTGTTCTAAAGGATCATTAGGAGGCACGACAATAGAAGCAAGACCAATAATTTCATCTTTACTAGGCAATTCCTCGTCACGGGGTTGTCTACGAAATTTAGCAAAATTAAACTCATGAGACATATCCCCCAAACCAATAGTAACAACATCCTTTTCGCAGTCTATCCTAGCATTAACAGTATTCAAGAAGGGTCTACCAAATATAATGGGACAAAAGTTATCTTGTGGGGAACCAAGAACAAGAAAATCAGTAGGATATTTAACTTTCCCACACAATACTTCAACATCTCTAACAATCCCAACTGGTGAAATAGTATCTCTATTGGCAAGCTTAATTGTAACATCAATTTCTTCTATCTCAGCAGGTGCAATATCATGCATAATTTCTTTGTATAAGGAATGAGGTATTGCACTTGCACTAGCACCCATATCGCATAAGCCATGATAACAACGATCTCCTATTTTAACAGAAATAACAGGCATGCCTACAACAGGTCTATGTTTATTTTTAGTATCAGGTTTAGCAATTCTAGAAGTTTCCTCACAGAAGTAAATAACATGCCCATCAATATTATCAGCCAAGAGATCTTTAACCATAGCAATACTAGGTTCAACTTTAATTTGCTCAGGGGGTTTGGGTGTCTTAATATTACTTTTGTTGACTACAGTTGAAGCTTTAGCATGATCCTTTATTCTAACATGCAAAGGTGGTTTCTCAATATAAGTAGTAGGAACAATAGGATCATTATAAGTGATAGTCTTTTCTTCAACTTTAATAGGTGCAACCACTTTTACTTCAATGGGAGGATTATATTTGAACCACTTCTCCTTAGGGACATCAACATGAGTAGCAAATGATTCACAGAAAGAAGCTACTATCTCAGAGTCAAGTCCATATTTAGTGCTAAATTCACGGAAAACATCGGTATCCATAAAACATTTAACACAATCAAACTTAGGTGTTATACCTGACTCCTTACCTTCGTCGAGATCCCAATCTTCAGAGTTGTGTTTAATTCTTTCCAATAAATCCCATTTGAATTCAATAGTCTTCATCATAAAAGAGCCAGTACAAGAAGTATCGAGCATGGAGCGATTATTGAGAGAAAGCCGAGCTTAAATTTTTTGAATAATCATTTCTCTTGAGAGCTCATGATTGGGGCATGAATATAACATTGACTTAAGCCTCCCCCAAGCTTGAGCGATGATTTCTCCTTCGCGAGGCCAAAAATTATATATATAATTACGATCACGATGAACAAGATGCATAGGATAAAACTTCTGATGAAATTCCAATTTCAATCGGTTGTAGTTCCATGATCCCATATCATCACATAGCCTAAACTATGTCAATGTCTCTCCCTTCAAATATAAAGGGAAGACCTTCTTCTTGATAACATCCTCAGTCATACCTGCAAGCTTAAATAATCCACAAACTTCATCCACATAGATTAGGTGTAAATCGGGATGCAATGTTCCATCACCTGTGAAAGGATTAGCTAGCAGTTTCTCTATCATACCCGAAGGAATTTCAAAGTAAACATTTTCAGTAGGTTCAATAGGTTGAGGAGCAACTCTTTGCTCTACTGGTCGGGGTGAAGATACCCCGAACAAGCCCCTCAAAGGATTACTTTCCATAGTAACAAGTGACAGTAAATTACAGCACACTATATAAATTTTTCCTTACCAAATTCCACCTACCAAAGGCGCTTCACTCCCCGGCAATGGTGACAGAAAAGAGTCTTGATGACCCACAAGTATAGGGGATCTATCGTAGTCCTTTCAATAAGTAAGAGTTCGAACCCAACGAGGAGCAGAAGGAAATGATAAGCGGTTTTCAGCAAGGTACTCTCTGCAAGCACTGAAATTATCGGTAACAGATAGTTTTGTGATAAGGTAATTTGTAACGGGTAACAAGTAATGAAAGTAAACAAGGTGCAGCAAGATGGCCCAATCCTTTTTGTAGCAAAGGACAAGCCTGGACAAACTCTTATATAGAGAAAAGTGCTCCCAAGGACACATGGGAATTATTGTGAAGCTAGTTTTCATCACGCTCATATGATTCGCGTTCGTTACTTTGATAATTTGGTATGTGGGTGGACCGGCGCTTGGGTGCTGCCCTTTCTTGGACAAGCATCCCACTTATGATTAACCCCTATTGCAAGCATCCGCAACTACAAAAGAAGTATTAAGGTAAACCTAGCCATAGCATGAAACATATGGATCCAAATCAGCCCCTTACGAAGCAACGAATAAACTAGGGTTTAAGCTTCTATCACTCTAGCAACCCATCATCTACTTATTACTTCCCAATGCCTTCCTCTAGGCCCAAATAATGGTGAAGTGTCATGTAGTCGACATTCACATAACACCACTAGAGGAGAGACAACATACATCTCATCAAAATATCGAACGAATACCAAATTCACATGACTACTTATAGCAAGACTTCTCCCATGTCCTCAGGAACAAACATAACTACTCACAAATCATATTCATGTTCATAATAAGAGGGGTATTAATATGCATAAAGGATCTGAACATGTGATCTTCCACCAAATAAACCAACTAGCATCAACTACAAGGAGTAATCAACACTACTAGCAATCCACAGGTACCAATCTGAGGGTTTGGGACAAAGATTGGATACAAGAGATGAACTAGGGTTTGAGAGGAGATGGTGCTGGTGAAGATGTTGATGGAGATTGACCCCCTCCCTATGAGAGGATCGTTGGTGATGACGCTGGCGATGATTTCCCCCTCCCGGAGGGAAGTTTCCCCGTAATGCAGAACAGCTCTGCCGGAGCCCTAGATTGGTTTCGCCAAGGTTCCGCCTCGTGGCGGCGGAGTTTCTTCCCGAAAGCTTGCTTATGATTTTTTTCCAGGGTAAAAGACTTCATATAGCAGAAGATGGGCACCGGAGGCCTGTCAGGGGGCCCACGAGGCAGGGGGCGCACCCAGGGGGTAGGGGGCACCCCCCACCCTCGTGGCCAGGGTGTGGGCCCCCTCTGGTACTTTCTTCACTCAGTATTTTTATTAATTCCAAAAATGACTTCCGTGAAGTTTCCGGACTTTTGGAGCTGTGCAGAATAGGTCTCTAATATTTGCTCCTTTTCCAGCCCAGAATTCCAGCTGCCGGCATTCTCCCTCTTCATGTAAACCTTGTAAAATAAGAGAGAATAGGCATAAGTATTGTGACATAACGTGTAATAACATCACATAATGCGATAAATATCGATATAAAAGCATGATGCAAAATGTACGTATCAAGGTGCTTGCTGAGTCGGTCATGGAGGCTGCTCGTCGCCACGCAGGTGCCTGCCCAGCTAGTTGAGCTGGCAGCTGCATGGGGATGGCGGTGGAGCCTTGGCAGATGCGGGCCCTGCTGCTGCCCCGTAGGTGTCTCCGGCAAGGGCCTTGCCGGGGGCACCGGCGAGGGTCTTGCCGTGGCATCGTGGTCTTCCCCGGCAAGCGTCTTGCCAGGGGTCTCGTGGATTTCCTCGGCTAGGATCCCGCCGAGGATCATCGTCTTCTGGTCCTCATCTGACCTCGTATGTTTATGATCTTGACAAAGATCTGCATGCCACCACGGAGGTGCCTCCCGAGCCTTGGTTCCAATGTGGTTATTGGCGGCGTTGGAACCCTCGGTGTTGGGGATATTACTACTGGGCGTAAACCGGCCAGGAGAGGCTGGGTTAACCCCATAATGGTTCACTGTATCTGAAGCCCGTGAAGACAAAGACGGTGACGCTTTGTGAAGGCCCAGGGCCCAAAGCCGGTTTAAGGCATGTAGACATAAACCGGCATTGATATGTAAACTTGTGTTGTAAGATAGAAAGAGCAGAGACCGAGCCGGACAAGTTTATAAGCCGGCCTCGGGATTCTGTAAACCGACGAGCGTCGACCCATGTATATAAGGGAACGACCCGGCGGCAGTTTAGGACAACAGACAACAACTCGAGACTCAGGCAAAGCGTATTCGCTCCCTGGTCATCAAAACCCTAGCAATTCCACAACAACTGGATTAGGCTTTTACCTTCACCACAAGGGGCCGAACCAGTATAAACTCTCTGCGTCCCTTGTCTGCTTTAACCCCTTTAAGCTAACCCGTAGCGATGGCTCTATGACTAAGTCCTTTCCTTAGGACATCTGCCGTGACAAAACCACGACAGTTGGCGCCCACCGTGGGGCTATCGCACGATGGTTTTGAGTTCTTAGAGGGCAGCTTCGAAGGACTCAAGGGCTACGCTGTGGGCCGGATGACCAAGAGTCGTCGTGGCAAGCTCTACATCGACGATGCAGGCTGGGGCCCCGAGGCCAGCTCAATCGAGTACGGGTACCGGGTCCCCTTCGGCGGCATACACGTTTTCATTGGCAAGATCGGCGAACCGGGCCCTGAGCCGGACATCTGCACCGACCTCGTCGAAACGGCTCAGCGTGCGAGATCTGCCCGGGTTAAGCCTGTCATGAAGCATGCCTTCGTGGGAGTCATCCACTGAGGGGAATCTGAGGATAGATCGGAATCTGGTGGTGAAACCGTCGTTTATTCCGGCGACGAGTCATCGACCGAAGAGACCGAGTCATTATATCAGTTGCAAGATGGCCGGATTAGGGGTTGTTCCGATGGCGACAGTATTCCGGACCCCTTTGATCCGCCAAATCGGGTTACGATCTTCATGGCCGGTACACAGCCAGCGCTCCACTCTTCTACCGCAGTGGCGGTGATTTACGGATCAGCAGCAGCGGCCGGGGCAGGAGGCCCTGTGCGACCGCCGGCTAAGGTTTTATCTGATTTGTTCGACGCTTTGGCAACACTGATGGTGGAGGTTAATCCGGCAAATCCGGATGAGCATACTGCGGCGATTGCAAAGGTGAAGGATCAGATAACGCAGGCCAAGGCCGATTTGGCAGCAGAGGATACCAGGATGACTGCAAAACGGGCCGCGTTGGATGCACAGGCCTATCGGCTTATGTTAGATCAGAGTGCGTCAAACGACGTTATGAGAAGAAGGTACCGATCTCACCTGCCGCCGGTTTATGAGGCCAGGAACCTCTTTAATACCCCAGGAGCAGGGACCAGTAATCCGCGGGCGGCAAACCGGGCGGAGGCACCGGAAACGGGAGCGCCGGTTCAACCGCGACCAACAGATAACCGTGATCCGCCCCATCAGAACAACGTTCTGTCGCAGCATGACCCAACACCGCCGGGTCACTATTCTAACCGATGGATAACATTGTCGTTGCCGCTTCACGGTTGGCGGCTCTCCCGATCGAAGGCGAGTCCCCAGTAGCGGTCGAGACGCGACGAGCTAGGGAGCTCCTTCAGACAGCTTTAACTCAGCAACACGCTTATTCATATAGTCGCGAAAGGATCCATTCTACTCCCCGCCCAAGCCGGAGCTACAGCAGGCGTATTGATGAACCGGCCGTGTCAAGCAGTGCGCGAAACCGTGATCCACCCCGTGGCCATAACCCGGCGGGTGGTAGCGGTGATGCTCAGGATGTGGTGGATCGCGCTCAAGCTCGTTGAGAAGCCGAGTTAGCAGCACAACATGAGGCCCGCCAACTTACTCCGGTTCGTCCAACCACGTCGGTGGAACCAGGGGTTACTTCTAGCTCTTTGGGAGTGTCGTGTCTCGTCCCAGCACTGCGCAACGTGCGCCTGCCCAAGGATTTCAAAGGACCACGTAAAGTGCCGAATTACACCGCCGATTTATCCCCCGAGTCATGGGTTGAAAGCTATGAGATGGCAATGGAGATGCTGGATGTGGACGATGCGGCGTGCGCTAAATACTTTACCATGATGTTGGAAGGAACGGCTCGTACTTGGTTGAAAAACTTGCCAGCTAACTCCATTGGGTCATGGGCCGAGCTGAGGGCCCGGTTCATCCAGAATTTCAAGGATACATGCAAGCAGCCCATGTCAATTGTGGAGTTAGCTGCCTGTGTCCAGGAGGAAGGAGAATCGACAACCCATTTGGTGCGCCGGGTTTCGGAAATTTTGCATTCATCGGACCGCATCAACGTTGATACAACAATTTTGACATTGGAAGGCAACTGCCAGTTTGCACCTCTGAAGTTGAAGTTGGGACGGCTCAAATGTCACTTCAATGACATGGGGACTCTCATGGCCGCTCTGGTGAAGTATGCCGACTCTGATAGTACCAAGGATCCCGATTCTGACAATGATAAGACAGGGAAGGGAAAGAAGAGCGGCAACTCCAAGGGGCAGCAGCACAACCCGGCGGGTCATGGAAACAGTGGTAAACGTAAAGCGGATAATAGTTTAGATTTTGTGGCTAATACCAACGCGCAGGACAAGGGCCAGCGGCGTAAGGGTAAACTGCCCCGGCGTAGTGGAGGACCAAGTCCTAATCCGAAGCGCCTGTCTTATCTGTTGAATCAGCCTTGCCCAAAGCACGGGTCACAGGATAAACTGGCCACGCACCTCTGGAAAGATTGTTATATCATGCAGGAGTTCAAAAATTCCGATTTTTTCGGTATGATCATGGACCGGGTGGCGGTTCAGGTCCTGGATCTCATGGCTCGGGTTATGGCGGAGGCAGTTCCGGTTCAGGTTTTCACGGTAATCAAAACGGACATAACAGTCAAGGCAGTCAGGGCAACCAAGGTGGTTATAATCAGCAGCAGCAGCAGCAGTCGGGTTACCAGAGCAACCCGAAGCAGTTGAATAGTGGGCAGTATCATGTCTTCACCACTAGCCTGGACAAGCGCGATCAGAAGCTTCATAAAAGGGCAGTGAATTCCGTTGAACCGGCGGTGCCCCGTTATCTACGCTGGTCTGAACAGCCTATTGCGTGGAGTCGAGAGGATCATCCACCCCGGGTTGATAATCCGGGTCATCTGGCATTAGTGGTGGCGCCTCAGGTGGGAGTATCAATATCCTTTATTACTAAACTTTCTGTCGCATGGGGTTAACAGATAAAAATCTTAAGCCGTCTAATACGGTGTTCCATGGTGTGGTGCCTGGCAAATCGGCATATCCTGTTGGTAAGATAGCTGTGGAGGTGGCTTTCGGAGATGAGCATGACTCAAGATCAGAGACATTGACTTTTGAAGTGGTGAAAATCAAGAGCCCGTATCATGCCCTGTTTGGACGGCCGGCTTATGCTAAGTTTATGGCACGGCCATGTTATGTCTATCTGCAGTTCAAGATGCCGGGTCATAAGGGAACTATAACAGTGCATGGGAGCCGCAAGATCGCTTTGGAATGTGAAGAAGGTGATGCGGCTTATGCTGAGTCCGTTTGTGCAACAGAAGAGTTGAAGTTTTGCAAAGACAATGTTGATCCGGCGGATATGACATCATTGAAGAAACCAACTACAGAGCATGATCCGGCCCTGAAGTTTAAATCGGCTGATGAGACTAAGCTTGTTGATTTCGTTCCTGGCGATTTGACCAAGCAGTTTAGCATCAGCGCTAACTTGGATCCGAAATAGGAAAGCGCGCTCATCGAGTTCATCCGTGAGAATCGGGACATCTTTGCGTGGAAGCCTTCTGACATGCCAGGTGTACCGAGAGAACTCGCTGAGCACACTCTCAATATTGATCCCAAGTATAAACCGGTCAAACAATTTCTTCGCCGGTTTAATGTAGAAAGACGCAAAGCTATTGGTGAGGAAGTTGCCAGGCTCTTGGCGGCTGGGTTTATCATTGAAGTATTTCATCCTGAGTGGTTGGCTAATCCGGTGCTAGTACTTAAGAAGAATGGCACTTGGCGTATGTGTGTGGACTATACAGATCTCAACAAGGCTTGCCCAGCAGATCCTTTTGCCCTCCCGTGTATTGATCAAATCATTGATGCTACGGCGGGTTGCGAGCGTTTGAGCTTTCTGGATGCATATTCTGGTTATCATCAGATCAAAATGGCAGTTAAGGACCAGGAGAAGACAGCCTTCATAACTCCTTTTGGAGCCTTCTGCTATGTGTCTATGCCCTTTGGGCTCAAGAGTGCCCAGGCGACTTATCAGCGCTGTGTGCAGAATTGTCTTCATGATCAGATCGGCCGCAATGTTCATGCGTATGTGGATGATATTATGGTAAAATCTAGACAGAAGGAGACGTTGATAGATGACTTGAAGGAGACCTTTGATAACCTGCGGGTTTATAAAATGATGCTTAATCTGGCCAAGTGTGTTTTTGGTGTACCGGCAGGCAAGCTCTTGGGTTTTCTGGTATCTAACAGAGGCATCGAAGCTAATCCGAAGAAAATCAAGGCTATAACTTCTTTGATTAACCGAAGTGTATTAATGATGTTCAACGCCTGGCAGGCCGGATTGCCGCGTTGAGCCGGTTTATCAGTCGCCTTGGGGAGAAGGCCATCCCTTTATATCAGATTCTGAAGAAAACGGATAACTTCGTCTGGAGTAACGCCACCAATGAAGCGTTTGAGGACTTAAAGCGGCAGCTTGCTACTCCGCCAGTTCTTGCTGCTCCTGTTGACAAGGAGCCATTGTTACTATATGTGGCAGCTAACGCCCGGGCTGTTAGCGTCACTAAGTGGGTGGAGCGCAAGGAGGCTAGAAAGGTATCCGGTTCAACGGCCGGTCTATTATATTAGTGAGGTACTTATTGAATCCAAGCAAAGGTACCCGCATTGGCAGAAGCTGGTGTATGGAGTTTTCATGGCAAGCCGGAAGCTTAAGCAATATTTCCAAGGTCATCCCATCATGACCCGTCCGGCGGTAAACCGCCAGGACACTATATACTTCTTGTGTGCAGGAATGGCTTGAGTAAATCGCTATGGTTTATGAGCATCATATGTCTTAAGCATGGCGGATTAACAAGCGTCGGGAACAAATAAATATGCACGAAGGCATAACAGACCAAGTGCTTTAACTAGCCTATTACAAGGCGTTTCAGTGCCCAAAAGGATAACTGTTTCTCAAATAAGTGTTGCAGCATGTGGAAGACTAAACCGGCCTCCGGATTATGATTGGTCACCAGCTTGACCTGATGGCTGCGGATCACCTTGCACCAGTTCATCCTCTTCGTCTCTACCCAGCGGATGGAAGTCAATAGTTGTCCAGTCGATCCCAGTTAAAGCTTGGAACACAGCTTCGTCGCTTATAAGGGTGGACGGTTCAATGTCAGGGGCATAAGTGTGCTTACGGATTGGAGGGATCAGGTTTTGAGCCTCAGGAGTCGGGGCAGCAACCTGTTTGTTATTGGCGTCATAACTCGCCTGGTAAAAGGAAAGATAAGCCTCTTCAACAAGTTGACAAGCTAGTGGACGTACTTCCCGATTTATGGCACGGAGATCTTCCTGGCCAAATTCTGATCCGTCTTCTTTTAAGCCTGGGTAGCCTTTAGCCACGTCCGCTGGATCAAGATCAGGTACCCATGCTTTTGCCCGGGTTAGTGCAGTCAGAGCGCCAGCCCTTGCAGCAGATCTCTTTAGCTCTTCTACCCGGGCAGGCAGCATAGATAGCCTGTCTAAGGTATCCTTGATTAATGTCGGGGGCGGCTTATTGTGAGAAGCGGTGCAGATGATTCATTGCGCGCCGGTATACAGTTGCTCTATCAGAGTGTAGGAAGCCTTCAGTTTCTTCTGTACATCAGAGCACAGATGACTAATGCAAGTTCCTGCATCATTACAAAATGTCAGTAAACCGGCAACGCATGGGAAGGTATGTTGAAAGTGTCAAAGCAAGGAGGTTTACCAAACACAGCAGCAGTCATGGCATGTATCTGCCGCTTTACGCTAGTCAGCTCATCTACCACCGGTTTGAGAGCTGCTTCTGCGTCCTCGGCTCTTTACTGCAAAGCGGATTTTTTCGCGTTCCAATCCGCACGCTCTTTGTTGAAACTCTCCTTTAGCTTTTCCATAGCGGCTAAAGTGCTAGTCAGCTCATCCTTTGCCTTAGAGGTTTCGGCTTGCTGGGATTTGATGTTCTCTTGCAGATCAGCGGTTTGAGCTTCCTTTTTGCTCAATTCAGCCTATAATAGACAGAAGTATAATGAGTTGATGCTACATGTTTGAAGTACCAAGCACATAACAAGTTATGCACTTGATACTTGGGGGCTAATGCATATTTGCTTGTTCTCGGAAATTTTTACAAGTCCTAAGCACAATACAAGTATTACTCTCGGCACTTGGGGGCTAATGTATGTTTGCTCAAAGTACTGATTTGGGAAGTCTTTTAACAGTCCCGGTTCATCTTTACAAAGTTAAATCGGCCTTGGGGGCTACACCAGTGAAAGATACAATATTGCAATTCTACAATACTGATTCATCTTAAAGAGATAACCCGGTCCCTGGAGGCTAAGCATGATAAGTTATTAATAAGTCCCGGTTCAGATTGGTATCATAAACCGTCACTTGGGGGCTACTGGAGTTGATAAATTGGAATTGGACATAAGAGAGAAACAGTTATGTAGTTACCTCATATCGCTCCTTCATCAAGTTTACCAAACCAGCTTCATAGTCGCGGCTGGTGTACAGACGGTTCAAGAAGCCAGAGTGAATGTCTTGAGCATTGAGATGGGCGTAGTTTGATAAATCGGTGTTCCATTTGCCTTTGCCGATAGCAGAGTGCTCGTCCTTGACAGTATGCTTTGATAAAGCAACAGGATTGCCAGGAGTGGTGTGGCCAATGCTAGTAATCATAATATCATCCTCTTTATCGTCACCAGCCTTCACTGGAGTGGGTGGTTTATCAGAATCCTTAGTTGGGCTGATCGTTTTGTCATCAGTTCGGACAGGGCTGGTTGGCTGGTCAGCATGGCTTGTGGTGTCAACTTCTACTTGTTCAGCAAAGAAGTCATGGTCTTGAGGCGGCGGATCATTAAGCATGGCGTCAGCATCGGTTTCTTCAGGATCTGGAGTCTTTTCCGGTTCAACAACCACATTATCGTCAGCCAGTTTAGTTAACCGAGCTTTTTTGCTGGGTCTTGGCTTGGCACTGAGAACAAATATAAAAGGTCAAGATGTTATGTCAAACATAAGGCATTTAAAATAAAGTTTAAAGGTATGACTCACCCAGGAACTGACTTGAGGAGTGGAAGCTTGGTGGCTGATGACTCGCCAGAAGATGAGTGGGAAGTACCCTGATAATTTGAATCAGACGGGTTAAGAGGCTGACGGAAACAACCCGCTTTGGGGCAAGAAGTGTCAAGGGTATAAGAGACCTCTGATCGACGTTTCTGAACCGCAGTGTTCGGTAAACCGGCGGAGGTAACTACCTAGCCGCTGTGCCGGGTTGTGCGGTGAGCCTGGTGTTGCTGCGTCTTCAAAAGAAGTTTGGGTCCAAGTAAGCAAGGGGTGAGAAAATTTTACTTTCCGGTTTGCTCGACGGATTTTTGATGTTGGCAGAGGATCTGAATCGGAGGAAAGAATGATTACCTCTACTTCATCAGCTTGACTGCCTTCAGCGCCGTCCTGATAATAGTCATTGTCAATGAGGTGTATGAAAAATGAACCAAGAGAGTCAAGTTCTACCTCTGAGTCCGGATTAGCCACATCGTCATCAGCATTTGGCTCGGAAGATGCAGTGGTCCTTTTCTTGGCAGGTTTTTTTAACAACCTTGGTCTTCGGGCAAAGTGGCTTGGCCGGTTTATCTTGTGGTTTTGCCGGTTTATCTTGTGGCTTTTTCTTCCAGAACGGATCATCACCCTATCAAAGATGGACATGATTTTTCATAAGATATTTTGAAAGAAGCAAGTTAAAGTTAAAAAGGGTATATGATCCTTACCTTCGGCGGTTTATTGGAAACACAGAAAGGACTTAATCCGGTCTGGCTACAGACAGCTTCCGGTTCATTCAGCATTTTCTTCACAGCCTCAGTAACTTCTGCATCTGTAAACTGAATATCAATGTGTCATTGAGGATCCTTCAAACTCCCTGTGTATTCACACATCAAACCGGGGCGCCGGCTTAAGGGCAGAATACTCCAGCTTATCCAACAACGAGCAAAGTCAACACCTGTTAAACCGTTCGCCATGAAGGCTCTAAGCTTTGACAGTTGTGGGGCATAGTTCGCCCTTTCCTTTGCAGTCAACCTTTGAGGAAAGGGATGTGTATTGCTAAGACGGTGAGGCCGGTAACCCGGCAAAGGGTTTTCGTTTGTTGGAGAAGTGTCTTTGCAGTAAAACCAGGTTTGGTTCCACTCCTTGGGGTGACTGTGAAGCTTGGCGTGAGGGAAGCTGACTTCCTTCCTTTTTTGAACTGCCATTCCGCCAAATTCAGTGTTGGGTCCATCTATGAACTCTGTGCGACGGGTTTAAGTGGAAGAAATCTCTAAACAAATCAACTGTGGGCTCTTCTTGAAGGTAAGCCTCACAAAACACTTGGAAATGGCAGATGTTGGACACAGAGTTTGGACCGATGTCCTGAGGGTGAAGGTGGAAACTGGCGAGTACGTGTCGGAAGAATTTTGAACCGAGAGGGCTAAAACCTCGACCCAGATGGTCAACAAAAACCACTAATTCTCCGTCCTTGGGTTCAGGAGGATTTTCTGGACCAGGGGCCCTCCAATGGATGACCTCTTTCTTGGCTAAGGCACCAGTTAAGACACATCTGCTCAACTGTTCTACAGTGACTCGGGAAGGAGCCCAGTTGCACTCATAGACTTGTTTGGACATTTCAATAACAAGCTGAAACATAATTATTGCCGGTTTAAGATTCACAATTGACAGCTATAAAGTGATGCAAGGATGTATGCATATTATTAAACCGGGGTTTGTCATTGGTAAACCGGAGTCTGACAATGGAGACAGTACAATGACGAATGCATCGGCGGTTCAACAGGGGACTAATGGTATCTACCGGGTCATCATTTTTCTATGAGATTAAACCGCCCATTCTGGAATAAGGGAAAAACAAGTTTCACAGATTGATGTGATAAAATTTCAGATCTGCGGTATGACAGAAAACTAGAAAAGAGTCAGACCTAATTTCAACTGCATAAACAGTTTGGCAAGTTCAGATGAGTTTTGTGTAAAGGAGAAGATCTAATAAGGAAAAACAGGACTATGGCTACGGCCGCATAAGAAGTATCAGATCCAGATAGTCGTCCGTGCTAATGGGAGGAACAAGGAAGAACAGCTCCAAGAGCTTCGAAGAACTACGAAGAACACTGAACCCTAATGGTGGATCTGGAGTGAGGAGAAGAGGAACCTACTGGTGCTGAGGAAGCAGCGGAAGATCGCCGCGTTTCTCTGGTGCGGTCAGGCTGATGCAACGGCCGTTGTTGAGGCAGAGGCAAAGACCGACGGCGGCGGCGGAGCTCGAAGGGTTGGTCGGCGCGAGGAAGAAGACGATGCGAAGAGGCACGAGGGGGGAAAAGTGAAAAGAACTCCTCGGCCTTATTTATAAGGTGAATGGATAAGTGGCAGGCGTGAGAATCGAGGAGCCCGAAAAATGGGATATGTGACAGCTTTGTTGCCTCGATTGTCGGAGGCCCATTAATAAAGGTGGGTTATGCGCAGTTCTTAATAACAGATGACGTCATGGCGATTTATCATGGTCCTGGAAAGTGACGTCATGGCGGTTTACAAAATTTCTGTGAAGATGATGATGCGTTGAGGATTGACATGAACCAGTTCAAATCAATCTGGGGCCTAATGTTGGGGATATTACTACTGGGCGTAAACCGGCCAGGAGAGGCCGGGTTAACCCCATAATGGTTCATTGTATCTGAAGCCCGTGAAGACAAAGACGGTGACGCTTTGTGAAGGCCCAGGGCCCAAAGCCGGTTTAAGGCCTGTAGACATAAACCGGCATTGATATGTAAACTTGTGTTGTAAGATAGAAAGAGCAGAGACCAAGCCGGACACGTTTATAAGCCGGCCTCGGGATTCTGTAAACCGACGGGCGTCAACCCATGTATATAAGGGGACGAACCGGCGGCGGTTTAGGACAACAGACAACAACTCGAGACTCAGGCAAAGCGTATTCGCTCCCTGGTCATCGAAACCCTAGGAATTCCACAACAACTGGATTAGGCTTTTACCTTCACCGCAAGGGGCCGAACCAGTATAATCTCTCTGCGTCCCTTGTCCGCTTTAACCCCTTTAAGCTAACCCGTAGCGATGGCTCCATGACTAAGTCCTTTCCTTAGGACATCTGACGTGACAAAACCACGACACTCGGGCTCAAGGGTGGCTCACTCTGCTGGTGTTGGGCAAGCTGCCCCGGCAAGGCTCTTGCCGGGGCCGCGGAGGCCGCCCCGGCAAGGGTCTTGTCGCGGGAGTCCACCTTGCCCCTTTGCTCTTTTGTGTTTCTTGGTCTTGGTGTTGCCTCTGGTCGCCTTGTGCCTTCGGCTTCCCTCCTCTGCCCCGCTTAGTGTGGCCGTGGGCACGGCTCCGACTGCCCGTGCACAAGTAAAGGGGTAAAAAGGAGAGCCCCTACTTTTGTACACTGACAAGTGTGCTGTTTTAACCTTCAACAAGGACCG
Organism: Triticum aestivum; assembly: GCF_018294505.1. Classification (NCBI taxonomy): domain Eukaryota; kingdom Viridiplantae; phylum Streptophyta; class Magnoliopsida; order Poales; family Poaceae; genus Triticum; species Triticum aestivum. Next base: position 387,187,467 of record NC_057814.1, on the reverse strand, counting down.
GGCGTAGTCACACTCGATTCAACTAAAGTTGGAGAAACTAACACCCACTAGCCACCTGTGTGTGAAGCACGTCGATAGAACCATTCTCGCATAAGCGTACGCGTAATGTCGGTCTGAGTCGCTTCATCCAACAATACCGCCGAATCAAAGTATGACATGCTGGTAAGCAGTATGACTATTATCGCCCACAACTCTTTGTGTTCTACGCGTGCATATAACATCTACGCATAGACCTGGCTCGGATGCCACTGTTGGGAAACGCAGTAATTTCAAAAAAAATCCTACACACACGTAAGATCTATCATGGTGATACATAGCAACGAGAGGGGAGAGTGTAGTCCACGTACCCTCGTAGACCGTAAGCGGAAGCGTTATGACAACGCGGTTGATGTAGTCGTACGTCTTCATGATCCGACCGATCCTAGTACCGAAAGTACGGCACCTCCGCGATCTGCACACGTTCGGCTCTGTGACGTCCCACGAACTCTCGATCCAGCTGAGTGTCGAGGGAGAGCTTCGTCAGCATGACGGCATGATGACGGTGATGATGAAGTTACCGACGCAGGGCTTCGCCTAAGCACCACAATGGTATGACTGAGGTGGAATCTGTGGAGGGGGGCACCGCACACGGCTAAGACAACTGTCAACTTGTATGTCTATGGGATGCCCCCCTCCCCCGTATATAAAGGAGTGGAGGAGGGGAACGGCCGGCCCTCTATGGCGCGCCCTGGGAGGAGTCCTACTCCCACCGGGAGTAGGATTCCCCCTTTCCCTAGTTGGAGTAGGAGAGAAGGAAGGAGGAGAGAGGGAGAAGGAAAGGGGGGCGCCGCCCCCCCCCTTCCCTAGACCAATTCGGACCCAAGGGAAAGGGGTCGCACGACCTGCCCTGGCCACCCCTCTCTCTCTCCGCTAAAGCCCATTAGGGCCCATATACTCCTCAAGGGGTTCCGGTAACCCCCCGGTACTCCGGTAAATGACCGAACTCACCCGGAACCATTCCGATGTCCAAACATAGTCATCCAATATATCGATCTTTATGTCTCGACCATTTCGAGACTCCTCGTCATGTTCGTGATCATATCTGGGACTCCGAACAACCTTCGGTAGATCAAAACACATAACTCATAATACCGATCGTCACCGAACGTTAAGCGTGCGGACCCTACGGGTTCGAGAACTATGTAGACATGACCGAGACTCGTCTCCGGTCAATAACCAATAGCGGAACCTAGATGCTCATATTGGTTCCTACATATTCTATGAAGATCTTTATCGGTCAAACCGCACAACAACATACGTAGTTCCCTTTGTCATCGGTATGTTACTTGCCCGAGATTCGATCGTCGGTATCTCAATACCTAGTTCAATCTCGTTACTGGCAAGTCTCTTTACTCGTTCCATCATGCATCATCCCGCAACTAACTCATTAGTCACAATGCTTGCAAGGCCTATAGTGATGTGCATTACCGAGAGGGCCCACAGATACCTCTCCGATACTCGGAGTGACAAATCCTAATCTCGATCAATGCCAACTCAACAAACACCATCGGAGACACCTTTAGAGCATCTTTATGATCATCCAGTTATGTTGTGACGTTTGATAGCACACTAAGTGTTCCTCTGGTATTAGGGAGTTGCATAATCTCATAGTCATAGGAACATGCATAAGTTATGAATAAAGCAATAGCAACGAACTAAACGATCATCGCGCTAAGCTAACGGATGGGTCAAGTCAATCACATCATTCTCTAATGATGTGATCCCGTTTTATCAAATGACAACTCTTTGTCCATGGCTAGGAAACTTAACCATCTTTGATTAATGAGCTAGTCAAGTAGAGGCATACTAGTGACACTGTTTGTCTATGTATTCACACATGTATTAAGTTTCCGGTTAATACATTTCTAGCATGAATAATAAACATTTATCATGATATAAGGAAATATAAATAACAACTTTATTATTGCCTCTAGGGCATATTTCCTTCAACAACCCGATTTTCTTTTTTTGTTTTTGCTTTTTAGGTTCTGTTTTGCAATAAATAACTCATCTAGCCTCTGGTTAGATGTGGTTTTATGTTTTAATTGGTGTTTGTGCCAAGTAAGACCTTTGGGATAAATTACGGTGATAGTTGATTTGATCTTGCTGAAAAACAGAAACTTTTGCGCTCAAGAAAAAATTCTCATTTTTCACAGAAGTGTGCTTTTGATTTGATTCTTTTTGCAAAAGATTAATAAACAAATTGCTTAGGTCTTCCTATTGTTTCAGAATTTTTGGAGTTACAGAAGTATTCGAGAGTTACAGATTACTACAAACTGTTCTTCTTTTGACAGATTCTGTTTTCTATGTGTTGTTTGCTTATTTTGATGATTCTATGGGTAGTATCGGGGGGTATGAACCATGGAAAAGTTGGAATACAGTAGATATTACACCACTATAAATAAAGAATGGGTTCACAACAGTACCAAAAGTGGTGATTTATTTTCTTATACTAACGGAGCTTATGAGATTTTCTGTTGAGTTTTGTGTTGTGAAGTTTGCAAGTTTTGGGTAAGGATTTGATGGACTATGGAATAAGGATTGGCAAGATCCTAAGCTTGGGGATGCCCAAGGCAACCCAAGGTAATATTCAACGACAACCAAGAGCCTAAGCCTGGGGATGCCCCGTAAGGCATCCCCTCTTTCGTTTTCGTCTATCGGTAACTTTACTTGAGGCTATATTTTTATTCACCACATGATATGTGTTTTGCTTGGAGCGTCTTGTATGATTTGAGTCTTTGCTTCTTAGTTCGTCACAATCATCCTTGTTGTACACATGTCATGGTTTTGTCACGGCAGATGTCCTAGAGAAAGGACTTAGTCGTGGAGCCATCGCTACGGGTTAACTTAAAGGGGTTAAAGCGGACAAGGGACGCAAGAGAGTTTTATACTAGTTCGGCCCCTTACGATGAAGGTAAAAGCCCACGTCTAGTTGTGATGGAATTTCTGGGGTTTCGATGACCAGGGAGCGAATACGCTTTGTCTGAGTCTCGAGTTGTTGTCTGTTGTCCCTGAATCATCACCGGGTCGTCCCCTTATATACATCGGTTGACGCCCGTCAGTTTACAGAATCCCGAGGCCGGCTCATAATCGTATCCGGCTCGGTCTCTGCTACTTCTATCTTACAATACAAGTTTACATATCAATGCCGGTTTATGTCTACAGGCCTTAAACCGGCTTTGGGCCCTGGGCCTCCATAAAGCGTCACCGTCTGTCTTCATGGACTTCAGATACAGATGAACTACTTATGGGGTTAACCCGGCCTCTCCTGGCCGGTTTACGCCCAGTGGTAATATCCCCAACACACACCTTTTGAGAGACATGCATGAATCGTGATTTATTAGAATACTCTATGTGCTTCACTTATATCTTTTGAGCTAAGCAATTTTGCTCTAGTGCTTCACTTATATATTTTTAGAGCACCGCGGTAGTTATATTTTATAGAAATTGATGAACTCTCATGCTTCACTTATATTATTTTGAGAGTCTTTAAATAGCATGGTAATTTGCTTTGGTTATAAATTTAGTCCTAATATGATAGGCATCCAAGAGGGATATAATAAAAAAACTTTCATATAAAGTGCATTGAATACTATGAGAAGTTTGATTCCTTATGATTGTTTTGAGATATGAAGATGGTGATATTAGAGTCATGCTAGTGGGTAGTTGCGAATTTGAGAAATACTTGTGTTAAGGTTTGTGGGTCCCGTAGCATGCACGTATGGTGAGCCATTATGTAACGAAGTTGGAGCATCAGATATTTTTTGATTGTCTTCCTTATGAGTGGCGGTCGGAGATGAGCGATGGTATTTTCCTACCAATCTAACCCCCTAGGAGCATGCGCGTAGTACTTTGTTTTGATGACTAATAGATTTTTATAATAAGTATGTGAGTTCTTTATGACTAATGTTGAGTCCATGGATTATACACACTCTCACACTTCCACCATTGCTAGCCTCTCTTGTGCCGCGCAACTTTTGCCGGTACCATAAACCCACTATATACCTTCCTCAAAACAGCCACCATACCTACCTATTATGGCATTTCCATAGCCATTCCGAGATATATTGCCATGCAACTTTCCACCGTTCCATTTTTTATGACACGTTTCATCATTGTCATATTGCTTTGCATGATCATGTAGTTGACATCGTATTTGTGGCAAAGCCACCTTTCATCACTTTTTTATACATGTCGCTCTTGATTCATTGCACATCCCGGTACACCGCCGGAGGCATTCACATAGAGTCATATTTTGTACTAATATCGAGTTGTAATTTTCGAGTTGTAAGTAAATAAAAGTGTGATGATCTTCATTATTAGTGCATTGTCCCATGTGAGGAAATAAAAAAGAGAGAGAAGGACAAAAAAGAGAAGGCCCAAAAAAGAGAAGAGAAAAAGAGAGAAGGGGCAATGTTACTATCCTTTTACTACACTTGTGCTTCAAAGTAGCACCATGATCTTCATGATGGAGAGTCTCCTATATTGTCAATTTCATATACTAGTGGAATTTTTTTCATTATAGAACTTGGCTTGTATATTCCAATGATGGGTTTCCTCAAAGTGCCCTAGGTCTTCATGAGCAAGCAAGTTGGATGCACACCCACTTAGTTTTCTTTTTGAGCTTCCGTAAACTTATAGCTCTAGTGTATCCGTTGCATGGAAATCCCTACTCACTCACATTGATATCTATTGTGGGAATCTCCATAGCCCGTTGATATGCCTAGTTGATGTGAGACTATCTCCTTCTTTTTGTCTTCTCCACAACCACCTTCTATTCCACCTATAGTGTTATGTCCATGGCTCACGCTCATGTATTGCGTGAAAGTTGAAAAAGTTTGAGAACGTCAAAAGTACGAAACAATTTCTTGGCTTGTCATCGGGGTTGTGCATGATTTGAATATTTTGTGTGATGAACATGGAGCATAGCCAGACTACATGATTTTGTAGGGATAAGCTTTCTTTGGCCATGTTATTTGAGAAGACATAATTGCCTTGTTAGTATGCTTGAAATATTATTGTTTTTATGTCATTATTAAACTTTTGTTCTGAATCTTACGGATCTGAACATTCATGCCACAATAAAGAAATTACATGGATAATTATGTTAGATAGCATTCCACATAAAAAAATGTTTTTGTCATTTACCTACTCGAGGACGAGTAGGCATTAAGCTTGGGGATGCTTGATACGTCTCCAACGTATCTATAATTATTGATTGTTCCATGCTATTATATTATCTCTTTTGGATGTTTTATATGCATTGATATGCTATTTTACATTATTTTTGGGACTAACCTATTAACCTAGAGCCCAGTTCCTGCTTTTCCCTGTTTTTGAGTTTTGCAGAAAAGGAATACCAAACGGAGTCCAAACTGAATAAAACCTTCACAATGCTTTTTCTTGGACCAGAAGACAACCAGGAGACTTGGAGATGAAGTCGGAGGAGCCATGAGGCGGCCACAAGGACGGATGGCGCGCCTTGGGGGTAGGGCGTGCCCCCACCCTTGTGGGCCCCTCGTGCACCTCCTGACCTAATTATTTTGCCTATATATTCCCATATATCCCCAAACCAACAGAGGCATCCACGAAAAACTTTTCCACCACCGCAACCTTCTATACCCATGAGATCCCATCTAGGGACCTTTTCTGGCACCCTGCCGGAGGGGGACTCGATCACGGAGGGCTTCTACATCAACTCTACTGCCCTTCCGATGAAGCGTGAATAGTTTACCATAGACCTACGGGTCCATAGCTAGTAGCTAGATGGCTTCTTCTCTCTCTTTGATTCTCAATACCATGTTCTTCTCGATGTTCTTGGAGATCTATTCGATGTAATACTTTTTTGCGGTGTGTTTGCCGATATATGATGAATTGTGGATTTATGATCAGCTTATCTATGAATATTATTTGAATCTTCTCTGAATTCTTTTATGTATGATTTGATAGCTTTGTAATTCTCTTCGAACTATCGGTTTGGTTTGGCCAACTAGATTGGTTTTTCTTGCAATGGGAGAAGTGCTTAGCTTTGGGTTCAATCTTGCGGTGTTCTTTCGCAGTGACAGCAAGGGCAGCAAGGCACGTATTGTATTGTTGCCATCGAGGATAAAAAATATGGGGTTTTCATCATATTGCTTGAGTTAATCCCTCTACATCATGTCATCTTGCTTAATGCGTCACTCCGTTCTTTATGAACTTAATACTCTAGATGCATGCTGGATAGCGGTTGATGTGTGGAGTAATAGTAGTAGATGCAGAATCATTTCGGTCTACTTGACACGGACGTGATGCCTATATTCATGATCATTGCCTTAGATATCGTCATAACTTTGCACTTTTCTATCAATTGCTCGGCAGTAATTTGTTCACCCACCATATTATTTTCTATCTTTAGAGAAGCCTCTAGTGAAACCTATGGCCCCCGGGTCTATTTTCCATCATATAAGTTTCTGATCTACTATTTTGCAATCTTTTACTTTCCGATCTATAAACCAAAAATACCAAAAATATTTACTTTACCGTTTGTTTACTTTTATCTATCTCTATCACATCTCACTTTTGCAAGTGACCGTGAAGGGATTGACAACCCCTTTATCGCGTTGGGTGCAAGTTGTTTGATTGTTTGTGTAGGTATTCGGTGACTTGTGTGTTGTCTCCTACTGGATTGATACCTTGGTTCTCAAACTGAGGGAAATACTTATCTCTACTTTGATGCATCACCCTTTCCTATTCAAGGGAAAAACCAACGCAAGCTCAAGAAGTAGCATCATGCTTGCTTGAAATGTATTGTGAATGTTTAAAATTGTGCTAAAACTCCACCTAAACTTGAAGAATTAAAAATTGGCACTTTTACTTGTTGAGGGTCTAATCACCCCCCTCTAGACCCCTCTTCTCGATCCTTTCAATCTCATGCTCCAATTAGAAGTCCAAAGTATCTATTCGGCGTCTCGGACATGGCGTTATATGAATCAGTTTTGACCTCGATTTTGGTCAATACTTGGGTTGCCCGGCTCCTGTGCTTATCCCTTACGTTCTGATCCATTTGGCTAAGGGTTTAAAGGGAGAACCACTGCGATTGCGCTGCCAGATCGAATGGCAAAGTGCCTCCGTGGGGAAAGCCAAAAACTAGTTGTCTTGGTGAGCGTAAACGGGTCAACTGTTTGACAACAACATCAAGCAATGTATCGTTCGAGATCACCCATGTTAAACGAAGGGATTTTTTTTCAAATCAGCCGGAGTGGTAGTGGAATAATCCCCGGCTACACAGCCAACCACTTCGAACACAGGGTCTCGTCATCAGCCCCCACAATCAAGATCCTCCGACTAAGTGAAAGTTATAAAACCACTATATCTGATTCCCTTGTTTCTATGTGCATGGACCACCTTTGGAAACCGAGACCTTGGCTAAGGGTCATGATTGCCTATTAAACACCCTTTGTGTACTGCACAAAGGGCCCGAAGCCGACGTCTGGTCAATTTCTTGAGGGTACACGGGAATTTCATCATATCACTTTCGTCATGCTGGTTTGATTCGTGTTTGCTTGTAACATCCCAAAATTCTAAATTTTGGAATGTTATATTAAATAAATAGTTTTGATTGATTGTTTGATTGTGGTGTGGTTGCTTGTGTGAATTTGAGTGAAATTTGAAAGTTAAATGAGAGGGAATGAAATGACTTTCCCAAACTTTCACCTTGCATTTATGTTCTCCATGAATTCAAATTTATTTCATCACAAAACCCTAGAGAGAAGATGACATGACTTCTTCCATTTAAATAAATGAAAAGGGTTTTTCAAAATATTTGAATTTCATTAGGAAAGATTTCAACTCAGAAAATTTATGCAACTCAATGATTTTCGTGAGAGAAGATAAAATGACTTCTTCAAATCCTATGAAATATGAGTTGGAAGTTTCAAAGAATTAAAATTAAAAGTCCCTTTGAAATTATTTTTCAATTTGGAGCTATTTAATTTTTTTTCAAATTATTTTTTTCAAATTATTTTTCTCCAAAAATAAAATATATGGAAAATAGGGTAAAATGATTCCCTACATAAGAAAATTGGAGAAAAATGGGTTTGAAATCATTTTGGTATTTTAAAATATTTTATTTGGTTTTTAAATAAATCAGTAGCACTATTTGCTTTATTTAAATTTCTGTGGAATTTATTTGGCGCTAGAAATATGTTCATGTTTTTGGATATATTTTCCTGAAAATTTTGATATGTTATATGTCTATGATTAATTTCTATTTCTTTCACCTTTGTATTAGTTTTAATCTCTATTTACTTATTAAAACAAATCTGGCCGCAGCCCATCTGCCCCACCAGCCCACTAGACCACAGCGGCCTGCCCGCGTCGAAACCTCCCCGGCTCGGTCAATCGATCCCCTCTCTCGTTCCCTCCCCCGCTGACAACTGGGGCCCGCCCGTTCTTCTTCCTCCCCACGACAAAAGAACGCCTGCACGTACACGACAACAGAAGCAACTCAAATCCTCTCGATTCGATCTGTGTTTTGCCCCTCCTGCACAACAAGCGCCCTATATATATTCATCTCCCTCGCCTCATCCAATTTTTGCAAAAATCTTCGTCTCGAGCCCCTCTTTCTGTTTAATCAACTTGAACCAGGTTTGATAATTGAAAATTTGGTTTCAAGCAGATTTGAATTTGAGGTTCTTTTGACCGTAGTTTCAGTTTCATAGCTCCGATTCGATTGATTCTTTTTGCTGATCGAATCTCTTCAGTTGAACTTTCAGATTTGATCTTCTTATTTGAGTTTTACCTGTGCATCTTTGCTTGATTGCTTATGTATGCTATTGTTTGTTTGCGATAGAATTCCCGGAGTGCGAAGTGTGCTACTACGAGTCTCTTGGGTTTGCAGATCGTCAGCAAGGCAAGTAACACATTGATCATACTCTTTCCATACCCAGTTTTTATGCATTAGTTTCACCCCTCAATCATTGCATGAGTAGGATCTCTTAACATGTGGGTTTGGGAAGTTGATGATGAGGTAGAACCTATTGCCCTTTTATTATCAAACCCTTGGGAGTTACTTCTATGTTATGCTTATATTGCCATGCTATGCTAGTAGACGTGGATTGGGTTGAGTGTATCCATGACAGATGTGAGATTGGTAATTAATGGTTTACTTAAGGTGGCTACTTAAATACACATCTGGGTGGATTGGTTGCGGGCACCTGGAGAATCCAGTGTTGTCCTAGGTTATCCCGGAGTACCCGTGTGATCATCCTATGGTTCGCCACCCAGGCTCAAAGGGATCATAAGATTATTCATGCTAGAAACTTCCGTGTGCAGCCACAAGCTATTATGGACTCTAGCATAGTTGAGTATGTTGCATGACCTCTTTCAGTGGTGGGCTAGGAGATGTAGGGGAAAGTAGGTGTAACTGTCCACCCAGAGTAAAGAGTTCATGTTTCTGAAAGACTGTATCTCGGTCATCCTTTTCTCAAACACCATGTAGTGCGAGAAATCCAACGGAGGAGATCGAGTCTTGTGGGGAAAAGTGCGCAAACCTCTGTAGAGCAAACTAATCATGGTTAGCCGTGTCCCCGGTTAGGACACTTGAGTATCTGGTTCTTGGATTGTCATGTTGATCTCATCACTCTAAATTAATTTGTTGGGTTATTAATACTGCTTAATTGGAATTGAGTTGGAGGAACCGTCTCAATGTTTAACAACTACCATGATAGTTAAACAAATTATATTCCTTTGTTGTAGGGAAAAATTGGCTTTCCGTAAAACCTTGTAACCATAGAGCCTCCACCAGCCATATATGCATGTAGTGATAGCTTTATTCTATTCATTGCTCTACTGTGTTACATTGCCAGCATATTCCATGTGCTGACCCGTTTCGGGCTGCAACATATCATGCTGCAGACTTTTCAGACGAAGAGTAAGGTGCGCTAGGTCATTGTCGTGGACTCAGCTATGCCGTTGGAGTTGATGGACTCACTTTATCTTCCAAGCCTTCTGTTGTTATCTTATTTAGATGGCCTTAAGCCATATTTATTGTATTAAGTTCTCTTTTGAGACTATCAATGTAATAAGTGTGTGATTGCTACTCTGTTATAAATCCTTAGAGTACTATATGTGTCAGCATTACCGATCCAGGGATGACACTTATGCACAGAGATTTGACCGTCTGAGGTCGGATCGCTACAAGATGGTATCAGAGCACATGTTGACTGTAGGACGTGACCCATAGAAACTAGCAAGCCCATAGGAAAAGATTTTTCTCTACAACTTTCTTTTCAGAAGGATCTTTTACCTCCCTTCTTTTCTGAGCTTTATCAAAATATTCCCTTTTTAGTTGGACAATACCCTTTCCCCTTTTGACCACACGAAGATTCGACTGATGAGACCACTCCAAGAAGTACAAGATATCGGACACTAAGACCACTTTGGAATGAAGAGGATTCTACCGTGCGTTATAATGGTTGAAGACTCCGAAGACTAGGAGAATTTGAAGGCTCTGAAAAATTTCCGGATTGGTATGACCTAGGAAGGCTACCCTGATAGAACTTGTCAAACTATTGAAGCTGTCAATACCCGAGATCAAGGTGTGTCAGAAAAAGACCGGAACATGAAGCGTAAAACTCAAAGTTTTGTCAAGAAAACCCTAAGGCAGGAGATATCAACTATGGAATGATAGTTCATGTCAATGACCAGGGCAGAAACATGGCTATCCGTGATGTTATCGCCCGCTTATGCTATTGTCACCGTGCTGAGTTAATCATGCATTCCTTCAGATGGATTGGATGGTAGAAGGCTGATGGAGCATCTATCAGCAAAGCATACAGTTTTAACCTTAGCTGGTGTATCGCCAGGATCTAGAGAATTACATCAAGAAGATTAAGATGGACACGTAGGAAGCCGTATTTGACAAGGAAACATTTTGTGAAGAACTTAGGACCCAGAAGCTGAAGGAGCAAAACCTCGAGATACAGGAGATTCGTCAGGAACTGAAGGACAGTAGGACCGTGGCTCATGCCAAGGATGTTGAAACCCAGAAGTTTGGAACGCAACTCCAGAACATTAAAGGACGTCACGAGAGACTTCGCGTCAATAGAGATGATCTGGCAAAAGAACTTGAGAAGGACAAGCACGATCGGAAGAAGCCATCGGAGACATGAACAAGACTTGAAGAGTTTGGCGACTTTGAAGATTTATTGACCTTTGGAAGACCATACCCCTGTTATATACCTACGTTAGATGCGACGATTGTGAGCTGTCATTTGTTTGATGTTTTTCCGACAGCCACAAAATAAAAATCTGTCTTTTCAAAACTATTGTTTGTATTGTGTGTATCCCTCTCTATCTCTCCCATCTCACCCCAAACCCATGGACCCAATAGAGGATGAATGGAGATGAACTCACATTTTCGGGACCGATAAGTCAATTGGAGACGGACCAATGGATTCAGAACATGGAGGATCACATGAAGAATAACACTATAGCCGGAAAGGATATGGCCCAGCATGCACTTCAGCGCTTTGAAAGAGGTGCTGCTACTTGGTGGAGGATGTACCAAACCATCAATGGATGGCAAGGAGTAACCACTTGGAAAGAATTTAAGTTAACTCTGCTAAAGTCTCGGCCTGTGTCCTAGAATTTGAAGCCTTATGGAAATGATATGAAGAAACCTTGTGCATGCAAGCTCTGTGGAGAAATAGGACACAACCATAAGGAACACAAGGATGAATGCCCTCATTGTGAAGAAAGTCACCCAGAGGAAGAATGCCCCACTAGGCAGGTACCTTGTTTCTTGTGTGAAGGGACTACCCACTGCCCTACTCAGTGTCACATTTACCCCATGGTACAAAGAACCATCCAGCAAAAGGAAGAAGCAATGAAAGGAGCCCTCATGGAAATTTTAGAAGAACCTATGATGATGGAAGAAGTGGAGGACACACCCGAAGAAAACCCAATTAAACCCTGCACCAAGTCATGCTATTCATGTGGAGAAGAAGGACACATCTCCCAAAATTGTCGGAATAGGGACCTAGTAGAATTCCCGACAGAGGAAGTAGAGTATGACCCACAGGAAATAGAAGCCCTGATTGGAACGGAAAAGTCCAGGAAGAGAAATAGATCGGATGCCAGGAAGGACCTGAGTCATATCACATGTTTTAGGTGCAAAGATTCAGGGCACTACTTTAGCGGTTGCCCAAAAAGGAAGCCGAGGACCCAAGGAGGCTATGTAATCACAAGGAAACCACGAGACTGGTCAGAAGTAATATGTTTCCGTTGTAATGAAGCAGGGCACTTTGCCAGAGATTGCCCCAAAGAGGAAGAGGCTTGTGTTAAATAGTTGAGTCTGTGAGAAATATAGAAGTAGTATGGGAACAATTCTTTTATATTGAGATGTTGAGTTGAGGCATGTAATGGAAATGCAGGAGATTGTAATAATTGGAGCATCAATAAAGTTAGCATTGTTGGTACTGATTTGGATTTTATGAGTTGTTACTCTATGAAGAAAGATTTTTTACCATTTTCGAGGATATGAGAAATACGGTCTACGGATGAATTTGTGCATTTTAAGGGTGGTAGTACCCTGCGAGGACATTTGACCCCTGGAGAAGATAATGACATTCCACGGAGTGGACTTTGGACAAGATAAGTACGAGTTTTATCTCGATATGTGGGATACCTCAAGAGTATGAAGGGATGAAGTACTATTGGATATAGAGGAGGTATAATGTTGGTAATATGGAGCAATTGTAACTCCATGATGAGTCTGAGTAATCACGTCTTAGTTTGATACAAATAGAAGGTAGGGAGACTGTACAATTGGATGGATTTAAGAATACTAGGAAGCTGGATGTTGGAATAATGATCAGTTGCCCCCGATGATGAGTTCAAGGTTTACAAGTGATGAGATGGGCCATAACCCACAAGCCCCAGGACCTGCCAAGAAGCAAGCACACTCTTGCTGAAGGAAAAACCCTAGAAGAAGTTACGACTCTATCGACAGACGATCGTATAGGAGTAACGCAAAACCAGAGACTTGTGAAGAAACGATAGATGTTCGTTTGGCTTGCAGAATCCATGGATTTATCCGAACTTGGTTCGTCGACAAGAGAAATTCTGCAATGCTTGTGAGGATGACCGAGTGTTAGAATGCGAGATTCGCTAAACCATATACAAGGTAATGATTTGGGTGCGGGATGGATTGATCACCATACCGACTTACTCTTATTATTCGCCTTGCTATATGGGATGGTAAATCTGAGTGACTTACCCATATTAGAGAGACGATGATCAAAACCTTGTTTAAACCTTAGCAGGGTATGACAATTTTTCCCCTTGTACAAGGCAGCCGTTGCCAATCGTAGGCCATACGGTGAGAATGAAGCCCAGACCTGTTTTCTGCAGGGACCCAGTCAAATTGTTTGATGACCACCATGAGGTATCGATAGTTGTTTTGTATTGGCTCCAGACCTGTCAGCTAAGAAGACCCAGTCGCCGAAGAACCTTACCAAGATGAAAGGACAGAAGAATTGAGGAAAAAGTTATGCCACTACTGGAAGAGCCAGAGAGGGAATTATCCTGAAAATCTGAGAAGATCGACCCTGTCATCAATAAGGGTGGAGTATATAAGTTTTGATGGAACCGTAACCATGCTTCTAAGGGTGGTAGCACCCCAGACCCCCTGTGACGATCGATGGATTTTGAGAAGACCCCCAAACCTAACCTATTTCTTTCTAGCCTCTCCGAATCTCGAGGGCGAGATTCATTTTAAGGGTGGTAGGTTTGTAACATCCCAAAATTCTAAATTTTGGAATGTTATATTAAATAAATAGTTTTGATTGATTGTTTGATTGTGGTGTGGTTGCTTGTGTGAATTTGAGTGAAATTTGAAACTTTGAAAGTTAAATGAGAGGGAATGAAATGACTTTCCCAAACTTTCGCCTTGCATTTTATGTTCTCCATGAATTCCAATTTATTCCATCACAAAACCCTAGAGAGAAGATGACATGACTTCTTCCATTTAAATAAATGAAAAGGGTTTTTGAAAATATTTGAATTTCATTTGGAAAGATTTCAACTCAGAAACTTTATGCAACTCAATGATTTTCATGAGATAAGAAAAAATGACTTCTTCAAATCATATGAAATATGAGTTGGAATTTTCAAAGAATTAAAATTAAAAGTCCCTTTGAAATTATTTTTCAATTTGGAGTTATTTGGTTTTTTTCAAATTATTTTTCTCCAAAAATAAAATATATGGAAAATAGGGTAAAATGATTCCCTACATTAGACAATTGGAGAAAAATGGGTTTGAAATCATTTTGGTATTTTAAAATACTTTCTTTGGTTTTTAAATAAATCAGTAGCACTATTTGCTTTATTTAAATTTCTCTCGAATTTATTTGCCGCTAAAAATATGTTCATGTTTTTGGATTTACTTTCCTGAAAATTTTGATATATTATATGTCTATGATTAATTTCTATTTCTTTCACCTTTGTATTAGTTTTAATCTCTGTTTACTTATTAAAAAAAATCTGGCCGCAGCCCATCTGCCCCACCGGCCCACTAGACCACAGCGGCCTGCCCCGCGCCGAAACCTCCCCGGCTCAGTCAATCGATCCGCTCTCTCGTTCCCTCCCTCGCTGACAACCGCGGCCCGCCCATTCTTCTTCCTCCCCACGGCAGAAGAACGCTTGCACGTACACGACAACAAAAGCAACTCAAATCCTCTTGATTCGATCTGTGTTTTGCCCCTCCTGCACGACAAGCGCCCTATATATATATTCATCTCCCTTGCCTCATCCGATTTTTGCTAAAATCTTCGTCTCGAGCCCCTCTTTCTGTTTAATCAACTAGAACCAAGTTTTGATAATTTAAAATTTGGTTTCAAGCAGATTTGAATTTGAGGTTCTTTTGACCGTAGTTTAAGTTCTGTAGCTCCGATTCGATTGATTCTTTTTGCGGATCGAATCTCTTCAGTTGAACTTTCAGATTTGATCTTCTTATTTGAGTTTTACCTGTGCATCTTTGCTTGATTGCTTATGTATGCTATTGTTTGTTTGCGATAGAATTCCCGGAGTGCGAAGCGTGCTACTACGAGTCTCTACGGTTTGCAGATCGTCAGCAAGGCAAGTAACACATTGATCATACTCTTTTCATACCCAGTTTTTATGCATTAGTTCACCCCTCAATCATTGCATGAGTAGGATATCTTAACATGTGGGTTTGGGAAGTTGATGATGAGGTAGAACCTATTGCCCTTTTATTATCAAACCCTTGGGAGTTACTTCTATGTTATGCTTATATTGCCATGCTATGCTAGTAGACGTGGATTGGGTTGAGTGTATCCATGACAGATGTGAGGTTGTTAATTAATGGTTTACTTAAGGTGGCTACTTAAATACACATCTGGGTGGATTGGTTGCGGGCACCTGGAGAATCCAGTGTTGTCCTAGGATATCTCGGTGTACCCGTGTGATCATCCTAGGCTACGGGAGCGAGAGGAGGAGCTGCGATGGCCGGCTTAGGGCTACGGGAGCGAGAGGAGGAGCTGTGATGGCCGGCCATGTTGGAATGGATTTTTCCAGGCGCGCTCCAATGGATACTCGCTGTGGGAGGATGGTGTGATCTGGATCTAAGAATCCCCGTCTCTTTAATAGACGGTTTACTCACATGGCTAAGGTGGCAAGTGTAAAAATGCCCTGGCTTCTCGCATTCGCTCGACACGTGGAAGATAGCCATTATTAGGCGCTGAAGCCAAGTAGTGCAACATTTATGAGAAGCCGGACATTACTCAACAGGTACTCAGAATTTGGAGAAGAACCCGCCTTGCAATGCCGAAGACAATCTGCGCGCCGGACTCATCGTCATTGAAGCCTGGTTCGGGGGCTACTGAGGGAGTCCTGGATTAGGGGGTCCTCGGACAGCCGGACTATATACTTTAGCCGGACTGTTGGACTATGAAGATACAAGATTGAAGACTTCGTCCCGTGTCCAGATGGGATTCTCCTTGGTGTGGAAGGCAAGCTTGGCAATACGGATATGTAGATCTCCTCCCATGTAACCGACTCTGTGTAACCCTAGCCCCCTCTGGTGTCTATATAAACCGGAGGGTTTACTCCGTAGGACAAGAACAATCATACCATAGGCTAGCTTCTAGGGTTTAGCCTCTGCGATCTCGTGGTAGTTCAACTCTTGTAATACTCATATCATCAAGATCAATCAAGCAGGAAGTAGGGTATTACCTCCATCGAGAGGGCCCGAACCTGGGTAAACATCGTGTCCCCCGCCTCCTGATACCATCCGCCTTAAACGCACAGTTCGGGACCCCCTACGCGAGATCCGCCGGTTTTGACACCGACAGCGATGTCGATGCCAACGATGGGAAGCTCACGGTCGCCACCACCAGGATTCATCGCCTCACCGAGGCCGGGCTCACCCTTGAGATGATCAGGGCGGATTTCATCCGCCGCCGAATCGCTCCGCTGCACAACAAGGGGAGGCCGACCTGGCTCTTCATGAATGTGGCCAACATCATGAGGCTTCTTCCCGGCTTGGACCACAACCTCACGGTGATGGGGCACGCCCACTTTTGCCAGCGGCTCTTCCAGCTCGACGTGGACTGCGGCGACAAGGTTGAGCGGTCCGGCAAGGCCGGCAAGGTCGCCAAGGGGCCCTTGTTTGGGTTGCCGGTGGGGGTGGTCCTGCTGAGCAATAACTCGCGCCGAATCGACATCATTGCCATGATGCCGGAGTTCAACACGCACGGCCTCGTCCCAAATTGGGCCGAGCCGCCGGCGGATCAAGTGCAGGAGTTCTTTGATTCCTTGGTAGAGAAGTACGTCCGCGACGAGCCGCTGCTCGTCCAGGACACCACCCAGGCGGAGTTGGACTACATCGCCGCCAGGGCGGCGAAGGCGGAGCTCGCCACGGAGGCCGGCAACGCCGGCGGCATGGAGGACGAGGCCGCGGGGGAAAAGGAGCTCGCCCAATGGGCGGAGTCCGCTGGGGAGGCCAGCAGTGCCGGCACCGGGGCCCTTCTCATCGAAGATGTGGTCGACGAGTCGTCGTTGGAGGAGGTCAAAACTGTCGACCCTCCGGTCACGGGGAGAGGGCGAGTCCTGCGGCGGGCCAGCTCTGGCGAGCCGGTTCGGCCCGGCAGGACCGTGCAACCGCGGAAAGCCCAGGAGGTGTCCGTGCGCCAGACGAGGGCCGCGGCGGCGAGGAAGTTGGTAAAGGCTGCGGTGGCGAAGAAGAAAGCAACTGCCTCTTCTTCGTCCAAGCATGGCCAGACTCCACCCTCCTCCCCTCCTCTGACAGATGCCGACGCGGAGGTCGTCTTCGATTTTGGGTCCCTCAGCCCAAGGAGGAAGAGGAAGGCAACAGAAGAGGAGGTGGAGGATGAGTAAGTATCTTGCTCTTTTTTTCATCTCTGTCTCCTCGGACTGTGCCGCTTATCTTGATTTGTTTTCATCTTTGCAGGGACGCTGGCCCAGAGGGTGAAGAGGGCCAGGGCTTCGGCGGGCAGCCAGCCCCCGGCAGGCACTTCCGATACACCGCTGGTGGTGTTGAGCAGCCCGGACAGCAGCCCCCGGCACAGCCCCCAGCGTAGGCTCATCACTCGCCCCTTGTCAACGTGTGTAGGGGGCACGATTCCTTGGCGCTGACCTTGCCATGATTGCAGGAGGAGGACAGCAGCAGGAGGAGCCACCGAGGGCTACCCCCAACACGCCGCCCCCATCGACCACGCCGCCCCAGGGGCGTCCCCGGCAAGGGGGCCAAGCACCGAGCCCATGCACACGGAGGAGGAGGAGGCAGACTTGGGCGCTGGTGGCTTCGCCTCGACGCCAGATGTTGGCGGGGAAGGGGCTACTTCTTCCCAGCCCGGCACGAGTAAGTCACTCGCCTTCCGTCCCTGTTCTTTTTCTTTTTGAATCTTGGTCCCGGCTTTGCCTCATCCCCTTCTCGATATCCAGATCCTCCCTCGACAGACCGGGAGGACATAGACACCGTCATGGAGGATGTCGCCAAGGACACCGCGGCGGAGGCCGAGAAGATCGCCACCGAGGAGGCCGCCAAGGATGCTGCTGAGGACGCTGCAAAGGGGTTTGCCGAGGAGCCTGGCAAGGCTGCTGCCGAGGAGGCCGGGAAGGGGCCTGCCGGGGAGGCCGGAAATGCTGCTGCCCAGGAGGAGGTGGTTGATGACCAACCTTCCTCCTCCGCTACCTCTGGCTCGGGCAAGTACCTGAAGGTGAGCGACGACCTGTTCCTCCACCTCCCAGGGACGGCGAGCACCAGGGCACCCACCGAGGGAGAGGTGTTCGACGAGGAGGTGCTCGCCACCGCCGGGCTTGAAGTCATTAACGAGCCGAGCGCCAACGGCGGCAGTTCCCAGGAAGAGCGGCTCCTCCAGGCCACGGGCGCCAGTTTTCGGAAGCTCCAGGCGCTCCACCGCGCCCGCCTAGACAAGGCCAAGTCCGGGATGGCAGCGGTGGACAAGGCGGAGGCGGACCTCGAGGGGCGCGTCTTCGAGACGCAGGCTTGGTTCCGCCAGGTCTGTGAGGAGCTGAAGACCGCCTAGGACGAGCTGGCCAAGCGCAAGGTGGAGCTCGTCATGAAGCAGGCCGATATCGAGAAGGCCCAGGAGACGGCGAAGAACCAGGCCGCCAAGGACGAGGCCGCTCGGTCCCAGCACCAGGCCGCGCTGAACTCCCAGGAGGAGGACCTTGCCGCTCGCGAGGAGAAGCTCGCTGCGACACTCCACGGCAAGGACAAGGAAGTCAAGAAGCTTGTCCTGCAGCGGACCCGGGAGCTAGAGCAGAAGCACGAGGAGGCGCTCAATGCCCAGGCTCAGGTCCACACCGGCAAGGTGAAGGAGCTGGAGGTGGAGCGGGACGAGCTGAATAGGCAGGCCCTGGAGCTGACGGGGGAAAGGGACGCGGCCAACGACGCCTTGGCTGACGCGCAGGCCGCAGTCCTTAGCAAGGCCGGGCTACTCTCCACGGCCAATGAGTCCATCAATGACCTGAAGCTGAAGCTGGAGGGCCTTGAGGGGACGCTCTCGGAGGCCAAGGCCCGGGAGGAGACCCTGGCCAAAGATCTGGTGTAGCGACCAGACCTCAAACAGTCTGATCTACCGTGCACCAGTGTCATCCCTGGATCAGTAATGCTGACACGCACAGTACTTGGAGGATTTATAATAGAGTAGCAATCACACACTTATTACATCGAGTATCTCAAAAGAGAAATAAGTATGACAAATATGGCTTAAGGCCATCTAAAACGATAACAGCGGAAGACTTGGAAGATAAGTGAGTCCATCAACTCCAACGGCATCACTGAGTATAAGACCACGACCTAAGGCACCTTACTCGTCGTCTGAAAAGTCTGCAACATGAAACGTTGCAGCCCGAAAACGGGTCAGCACATGGAATATGCTGGCAAAATAACACATAGAGAGTAATGAACAGAATAAAGCTATACTACATGCATATTTGGCTGGTGTTTAAGCTCTATGGTTACAGTTTTGTGAAAAGCCAATTTTTCCCTACTACAAAGGAATAAATTTTATTTAACTATCATGGTGGTTGTTAAACATTGAGAATGGTTGACAGCATCTCAATCCCAATTAAGTATCATCCTTAACCCAACAAAATTAATTTGAGTAACATGATGACATTCACATGATAATCCAAGTACTAGATACTCAAGATGTCCATAACCGGGGACACGGCTAACCATGATTAGTTTATACACTCTGCAGAGGTTTGTGCACTTTTCCCCACAAGACTCGATCTCCTCCGTTGGATTTCTCACACTACATGGTGTTTGAGAAACGGATGACCGAGACATAGTCTTTCAGAAGCGTTTGCACCTTACGATTGTGTAGACAGTTACACCTACTTTCCCCTACATCTGCTAGTCTACCACTGTAAGAGTTCACATGACTTTCAACTATGCTAGAGCCCATAATAGCTTGTGGCTGCACACGGAAGTTTCTAGCATGAATAATCTCATGATCCCTTTGAGCCTGGGTGGCGGTCCATAAAAAACAGGCAATCACTGGAATACCCAGGTGCCTCAATCCACCCAGATGTGTGTTTAAGTTGCCACCTTAAGTAAACCATTAAATTAACAATCTCACATCTGTCATGGATACACTCACCCAATCCACGTCTACTAGCATAGCATAGCAACATGAGCAAACGTAGAAGTAACTCCCAGGGTTTGATAACAAAACAGGTAATAGGTACTACCTC
Source organism: Triticum aestivum (assembly GCF_018294505.1). Taxonomy (NCBI): domain Eukaryota; kingdom Viridiplantae; phylum Streptophyta; class Magnoliopsida; order Poales; family Poaceae; genus Triticum; species Triticum aestivum. The sequence goes on along the minus strand of NC_057814.1, from coordinate 387,167,181 downwards.
ATCTACTTCCCAATATCCACAATTTAATTAGATCCTAATAATGCAATGTTTGAGGATTGGTCTAATGCAATAAAACTCGGTAGTAAAGAGGTATGATCAAAGTGTTACTTGCCTTGCTGATGATCCGTGAAACCTAGAGATTCGAAGTAGCAAGCGGCGCACTCCGGGTACTCTATCACAAACAAACAAGCATACGGTAAGCACTCAACTAATGCACAGGTAAACTCAAATAAAAGATCTAACCAGAAAGTTCAACTTAAGAACTCAGGTTTGCAAAAAGAATCAAATCAAACGAAGCAACGAAAGTCAAACGGCGAAGGAAACAAGCTTCGTTTACTAATCTGGATCTAAGTCAATTTTTACAGTAGCAAAAACTTGTTTGAGTTGGTTAAACGGAAAGAGAATTTCGAGACGAAACTCTAGGCGCTTGAATTGCCTGATTTCGATAGACGAGCGAAAAGATATACCAGAACGAAAATCGGATCAGAAATCGCGATCTGGAATAATCGCGGAAAATCCGAGAAAAAGAAAAACTGACGAACAGTTTATCGAACGAACGTTCGTTAACTGTAACTAAATGATGAACACGTTCGTTAAAACGAACGAACGAGCGAACGCTCGCTAATTAACTAAACCGAGAAAAAGAAAAAAAATAAACCGATCTAAAAAAATAAAACAACCGCAGTTTTTTTTTAAAAAACCGGGCGGCTTTCTAGAGAAAACCGCCGGCGGCGGCGACAACTCCGGCGGCTACCTCGACGAGGGGCGGCGGCTCCGGCGGGGTCGGCGGGCGGCGGCGGGACGACGGGCGGCGGGGTCGGCGGGCGACGGCGGGACGACGGGCGGCGGGGTCGGCGGGCGGCGGCGGGACGACGGGCGGCGGGGTCGGGCGGCGGGGCGGCGGCATCGGGCGGCGGGGCGACGGCGGGTGTCGGCGGCTAGGGTTAGGGTTCGGGGCGGCGGCTTGGCCAACGGCAGGGTCGGGCCGCGACTTATAAAGTACCCGGCGAGGGGAGTCCTCGCCGAACACGGCCCATAGTCGGTTTCTTTTTTTAATAAATACGCGCAGAAAAACAAACAAAAGAAATAATAAACGAACTCCAAAAATCCCGAAATAAATTTTCCCCGACTTCTAAAAACAAGCCGAACAAGATGAACATTTATTTGGGGCCTCGAGATTCGGGTTGGCTAGAAAATAGGTGAGAGTGGTCCTTCCGTAGATCTTCCTCTCGCTCCCAGGTGGCTTCATCCTCGGTATGGTGACTCCACTGAACTTTGCAAAACTTGATAACCTTGCTGCGGGTTACTCGGCTGGCATACTCAAGAATCTTAACTGGTTTCTCCTCATAGGTCAAGTCACTATCCAGCTGAATCGCTTCCGATGGCACTGTATCTCTCAGTGGTATCTCAGCCATCTCTGCGTGGCACTTCTTTAACTAGGAAACGTGAAATACATCATGAACTCCTGACAATCCTTCAGGCAATTCCAGCTTGTAAGCAACTTCTCCCATACGCTCCAAAACTTTGTATGGTCCTATAAAACATGGCGCTAACTTTCCCTTAAATCCAAAGCGCTTCACTCCTCGAAGTGGTGATACTCGTAGATAAACTCTGTCTCCGACTTTGTAAACTGTCTCCTTGCGTTTAGAATCCGCATAACTCTTCTGCCTGGACTGGGCTACCTTGAGCCTATCGCGAATCAACTTCACTTTCTATTCAGACTCTTTAATCAAATCTGGTCCAAACAACTGGCGGTCTCCAACTTCGTCCCATAACAATGGTGTTCTACACCTCCTTCCGTACAAAGCTTCGAAAGGAGCCATCTTCAAACTGGATTGATAACTGTTGTTGTAAGAAAACTCTGCATACGGCAAATTGTCGTCCCAACTAGATCCATAATCTAGCGCACAAGCTCTCAGCATATCTTCCAAAATCGGATTGACTCTCTCGGTCTGTCCGTCTGTCTGTGGGTGAAAGGTTGTACTGAACTCTAGCCTGGTACCCAAAGTTTCATGTAACTGATTCCAAAACTTTGAAGTAAACTGGGTTCCTCTATCTGATACAATGGTCCTCGGAACTCCATGCACACATACGATCCTAGTCATGTATATCTTTGCCAACTTAGCACTGGTGTAAGTGGTCTTCACTGGGATGAAATGAGCTACCTTCATCAAACGATCGACTACAACCCATATCGAGTCATAGCCTGAATGAGTCCTGGGCAATCCCGTGATAAAATCCATGCCTAGTTTATCCCACTTCCATTCGGGTATCGGCAATGGCTGTAGCAATCCTGCTGGCTTCTGATGCTCTGCCTTCACTCTCTGACATACATCACAAACTGCTACATACTCCGCAATATCCTTCTTCATTCCGGTCCACCAGAAAGTATCCTTCAAATCCAAATACATCTTGGTATTTCCTGGGTGAATCAAATACGGCGAATCATGGGCCTCTTGCAAGATCAACTTCCTGATCTCCGGATCATTGGGCACATAAACGCGGTCCTCAAACCATAAGGTATCGTGCTCATCCTCACGAAATCCCTTGGCTTTTCCTTTACTCATCCTTTTCTTTATCTCGTCAATCTCCTAGTCTGTCTTCTGAGCTTCCCTGATCTTTTCCATCAAGGTAGACTGAATCTCCAACATTGCTACATAGCCTCTCGGAACTATTTCCAAACTTAGTTCACGAAGATCCTCGGCTAACTTCTTGGGTAATTCTCCGATCATGAGTGTGTTGACATGACTTTTGCGGCTCAACGCATCAGCTACTATGTTAGCCTTTCCGGGGTGATAATGCAATCTCATATCATAATCATTTATGAGTTCCAACCATCTCCTCTGCCTGAGATTCAACTCCTTTTGCGTGAAAATGTACTTCAAACTCTTGTGATCCGTGTACACCTCACAGTGATTTCCGATGAGAAAATGTCTCCATGTCTTCAACGCATGCACTACGGCTGCTAACTCCAAATCATGCGTGGCATAATTCTTCTCATGGGGTTTAAGTTGTCGTGAAGCATATGAAACAACTCTTCCCTCCTGCCTTAGCACTGCTCCAAGTCCTCGACGTGAAGCGTCGCAATATACTTCATAATCCTTGCGTTGATCTGGCAGAATCAACACTGGTGATGTAACCAAACGTTTCTTCAACTCTTGGAAACTAGCTTCACATTCCTCAGTCCCATTGAACTTGGTGTCCTTCTTCAACAGCTCTGTCATGGGCTTAGCAATCCTCGAGAAATTCTCAATGAACCTCCGGTAGTATCTTGCAAGTCCAAGAAAACTCCGGATCTCTCCAACTGATGTGGGTGATTCCCAGTTTGTCACAGTGTCGACTTTGGTGGGGTCTACTGCTATTCCTTCTCCGGATATAACATGTCCGAGGAATCCAACTTCCTTCAACCAAAACTCACATTTGCTGAACTTGGCGTATAACTGATGTTCTCTGAGCTTCTCAAGTACTAAACGCAAATGCTCCTTATGTTCCTCTTCATTCTTTGAGTAAACCAAAATATCATCAATGAATACTATGATGAACTTATCCAGAAACTCCATAAACACTTTGTTCATCAGGTTCATGAAATAGGCGGTGGGTTAGTCAGACCAAATGACATAACGGTATACTCGTACAGCCCATACCTGGTGGTAAAAGCCGTCTTAGGTATATCTTGCTCTCGAATCTTCAACTGATGGTATCCTGATCGTAGATCGATCTTGGAAAATACCTTAGCTCCTTGTAATCGGTCAAACAGATCATTGATCATCGGCAGTGGGTACTTATTTTTGATGGTCACTTCATTCAATCCACGATAATCAACAACCATCCTCAACGATCCATATTTCTTCTCCACTAGAAGTACGGGTGATCCCCAAGGTGAAGAACTTGGGCGAATATAGCCTTTATCCAGTAACTCCTTAATCTGCTTCTTAATTTCTTCTAAATCCTTTGCGGGCATCCTGTATGGTCTCTTTGATATTGGCCCTGTGCCTGGCAAAATCTCAATCAAAAACTCAATGTCTCTATCCGGTGGCATGCCTGGCAACTCCTCTGGAAATACATTCGGGTAATCCTTCACCACTGGTACTTCCTCCTGTACAACTCCTGATAAGGAATTTACTTGAGTCCTCTTCGGCACATGCCGGGATACATACTTAATCCTTCTTCCTTCTGGGGTGGTAAGCGAAATCGTTTTACTGGCGCAATCGATGTTTCCTCCGTACATCGAGAGCCAATCCATACCCAAAATTACGTCCAAACCTTGCGACTCCAAGATTATCAAGTGTGAGGGGAAAACATGCCTACCTATGGACAATGGCATCTGAAAACATCCTTGGCTTGCCATATACTCTGCTCCTGGTGAACTCACTAACATAGGTGTTCTAAGAACTTTGGTGGGCAGTTTATACTTATCCACAAATCCCCTTGATATGTATGAATGCGATGCACCAGTATCAAAAAGAACGAGTGCAGTAAATGACTTAACCAAAAACTTACCTATTACTGCATCAGGCTGTGCTTCAACCTCCTCCACGTAAACGTGCTTCAGATGTCCTTTATTGAAAGGGTTAGGCTTCTTCCCAGAGCTTCCATTGCCATTTCCATTTTTAGCTTCGGGACATTCATTAGCATAATGTCCAGTCTTCTGGCACTTGTAGCAAGTGACTTGGCTCAGATCTCTCTTAACTGGGGTAGATGGGTTATTACAGTTCTGTCCGTTGCTTCCTCCATTCCCATTACCATTCTTGGGTCCACTATGGTTGTGCGAACCTCCTGCTCCATGGGTATGCTGAAAAGATCCTCCCGAATTTGGGGTAAAATGTGGCTTCTGATGAGCTCCAGAATTGTACTTCCCTTGTCCATACTTCCTCTTGCAGCTTTCAATCTGCTGCTGCTTCCCTTCAATCATGAGAGCTCTATCTACCAACTCCTGGTAGTTGTTGAAGGTTGCTACCATCAACTACATACTCAGCTCATCATTCAGTCCTTCCAGAAACTTCTCCTGCTTGGCTGCATCTGTAGCAATGTCATCTGAAGCATATCGTGCTAACTTACTAAAGTCCTCCACATACTGGCCTACGGTGCGCCCTCCTTGGCGTAGGTTGCGAAACTCATGCCTCTTCATAGTCATAGCTTCTGCTGAAACATGGGCAGTACGGAAAGCTTGCTGAAACTAGTCCCATGTGACAGTGTCAATAGGGTGTGTGGCTGTGTAATTCTCCCACCATGATGCTGCGGGTCCATCAAGATGATGTGCGGCAAAACGCACTCTCTCCGCATCTGTGCATCCTGCAGTGGTCAACTCCCTTCCAACTTTGCGGAGCCAATCATCTGCAACAATTGGCTTGATGCTGCTGGAAAACACCGGCGGATTCAGTCTCAAGAAACGGGTTAAGTGATCAACAGGTGGTGGTGGTGGGTTGTTGTTGTTGTTGTTGCCTTGGTTCTGTACTAACACCTGCATCAGGGCATTCTGCTGCTGAATCAACTGAGTGATCTTCGGTGGGAAAACAAAACCGGTGTCGCGTCTCGGAGGCATCTGATAGGTTAGAAAAGATGAGAATTTAGAATAGAATGAGGTCTAGAGAGAAAATACTACCCATATGCTCATGAGACAAACACAATCAATATCACTCAATCAATTCAAACTATCGTTCTAACTATATGCTCATGAGAAAATACTACCCATATACAATCGATCTAACTATCGTTACAAAGTGCTCGGACTATACTATATACATGGGGAAATACTACTACTGATTATGGTGGTCTACTAGAAATTTTGATCGGTCGAAGACTCCATGATATCTGCTCCAGCTTCATCAACAAAATCATCTTCACTGGGGTCTGAGTCGGTGTCGTCGATGATGATGTAGTTATCCGGGCAAGCGCAATCATCGTCTTCTCCTCCTGGTGTTGGGTCTCCCATGAATACTCCGATCTTCTTTATCAGGTCGTCATTCTTCTCCACCAGTGTGACGATTTCCTCCATATAATCCTCGTGTGTAGCCTTGAGTTCTTCCTCCAACTCCGTGATCTTGGTCAATGCCTTCTTCAGATCTATCATGTCTGCGCACATCTGGTTCTCCTGGCGACGAATGTGTTGGTTTTGCTCCTGGATGAAAGCTGCAATTGATCCATCCTTCTTGGTGCTGATCATCTCCCATTGCTCATCTCTGCGCCCACAAATCTGATAAATAGTATCCTTAAGCTCCCTGTGGTAGACTTCTCCAATGTGTCCCATAGTGATGTGGGCTGCCATGCTCTTCCCTAAACTCCAGGTTGGTGCATCAAAGGAAAACTCTATAGGCTCAGTGACTGGCGTAAACGTCCTTCCTGGAACTTGAACTTGAATCTTCCAGCGCTCTTCTTCTGGTAGGGTGGTGTTGTAGGTCCCGGTGAAGCTTGGTATTCCGATGTTCACGTACTTAGTGACTTCCTTCAAGTGTCGTCCGAAAGGTGTATCTTCATCCGGTTGCATGAACTTGTTCCTTGCATCCGCCATTCCTAAAATAGTAGAAAATGGAGGGGATTCAGAAATGAGAAGAGAGTAGTGTTCTAGGGTTTAAGCTTAGTGGTCGTGTCCTACAGTCAGCGTGTGCTCTGATACCACCTTTGTAGCGACCAGACCTCAAACAGTCTGATCTACCGTGCACCAGTGTCATCCCTGGATCAGTAATGCTGACACACACAGTACTTGGAGGATTTATAACAGAGTAGCAATCACACACTTATTACATCGAGTATCTCAAAAGAGAAATAAGTATGACAAATATGGCTTAAGGCCATCTAAAACGATAACAGCGGAAGACTTGGAAGATAAGTGAGTCCATCAACTCCAACGGCATCACTGAGTATAAGACCACGACCTAAGGCACCTTACTCGTCGTCTGAAAAGTCTGCAACATGAAACGTTGCAGCCCGAAAACGGGTCAGCACATGGAATATGCTGGCAAAATAACACATAGAGAGTAATGAACAGAATAAAGCTATACTACATGCATATTTGGCTGGTGTTTAAGCTCTATGGTTACAGTTTTGTGAAAAGCCAATTTTTCCCTACTACAAAGGAATAAATTTTATTTAACTATCATGGTGGTTGTTAAACATTGAGAATGGTTGACAGCATCTCAATCCCAATTAAGTATCATCCTTAACCCAACAAAATTAATTTGAGTAACATGATGACATTCACATGATAATCCAAGTACTAGATACTCAAGATGTCCATAACCGGGGACACGGCTAACCATGATTAGTTTATACACTCTGCAGAGGTTTGTGCACTTTTCCCCACAAGACTCGATCTCCTCCGTTGGATTTCTCACACTACATGGTGTTTGAGAAACGGATGACCGAGACATAGTCTTTCAGAAGCGTTTGCACCTTACGATTGTGTAGACAGTTACACCTACTTTCCCCTACATCTGCTAGTCTACCACTGTAAGAGTTCACATGACTTTCAACTATGCTAGAGCCCATAATAGCTTGTGGCTGCACACGGAAGTTTCTAGCATGAATAATCTCATGATCCCTTTGAGCCTGGGTGGCGGTCCATAAAAAACAGGCAATCACTGGAATACCCAGGTGCCTCAATCCACCCAGATGTGTGTTTAAGTTGCCACCTTAAGTAAACCATTAAATTAACAATCTCACATCTGTCATGGATACACTCACCCAATCCACGTCTACTAGCATAGCATAGCAACATGAGCAAACGTAGAAGTAACTCCCAGGGTTTGATAACAAAACAGGTAATAGGTACTACCTCATCTACTTCCCAATATCCACAATTTAATTAGATCCTAATAATGCAATGTTTGAGGATTGGTCTAATGCAATAAAACTCGGTAGTAAAGAGGTATGATCAAAGTGTTACTTGCCTTGCTGATGATCCGTGAAACCTAGAGATTCGAAGTAGCAAGCGGCGCACTCCGGGTACTCTATCACAAACAAACAAGCATACGGTAAGCACTCAACTAATGCACAGGTAAACTCAAATAAAAGATCTAACCAGAAAGTTCAACTTAAGAACTCAGGTTTGCAAAAAGAATCAAATCAAACGAAGCAACGAAAGTCAAACGGCGAAGGAAACAAGCTTCGTTTACTAATCTGGATCTAAGTCAATTTTTACAGTAGCAAAAACTTGTTTGAGTTGGTTAAACGGAAAGAGAATTTCGAGACGAAACTCTAGGCGCTTGAATTGCCTGATTTCGATAGACGAGCGAAAAGATATACCAGAACGAAAATCGGATCAGAAATCGCGATCTGGAATAATGGCGGAAAATCTGAGAAAAAGAAAAACTGATGAACAATTTATCGAACGAACGTTCGTTAACTGTAACTAAACGATGAACACGTTCGTTAAAACGAACGAACGAGCGAACGCTCGCTAATTAACTAAACCGAGAAAAAGAAAAAAAATAAACCGATTTAAAAAAAATAAAACAACCGCAGTTTTTTTAAACGGGCGGCTTCCTAGAGAAAACCGCCGGCGGCGGCGACAACTCCGGCGGCTACCTCGGCGAGGGGCGGCGGTGTCGGCGGGCGGCGGGGCGACGGCGGGCGTTGGGCGACGGGGCGGCGGCGGCTAGGGTTAGCGTTCGGGGGCGGCGGCTTGGGCCAACGGCGGGGTCCGGCCGCGACTTATAAAGGACCCGGCCAGGGGAGTCCTGGCCGAACACGGCCCATAGTCGGTTTCGTTTTTTTTAAATAAATATGCGCAGAAAAAGAAACAAAAGAAATACTAAACAAACTCCAAAAATCTCGAAATAAATTTTCCCCGACTTCTAAAAACAAGCCGGACAAGATGAACATTTATGTGGGGCCTAAATGCAATTTTGAAAAACGCGCATTTTTTCCTATCCAAATAAAATAGCGAAAAACTCCAAAATAAAATCTTATTTGATTTTTTTATTAAATCCTCATTATTCCTTTAGTTTGGGGAAGTCATTTTATTCCCTCTCTCTTATTTTTATTATTGAAATAATTGAAGATAAAATAAATAAAATCAAATGATCCTATTTTCAAAATTTGAGAAAATCCAAATTTGAAAATAACGAAATCCCCAACTCTCTCCGGCGGGTCCTTGAGTTGCGTAGAATTTCTAGGAACTAGCAAAAATGAAATGAATTATGATATGCAATGATGATCTAATGTATAACATTCCAAATTGAAAATTTGGGATGTTACATCTGGAGGCCGAGAAGTAGCTGCAGAAGAACGAAACCGCCAACCACAAGGATTTTGTGGAGGGCGAGAACCGCTGGATCAGCCGCCTCGAAGGCGTCGCCTGCAGGATTACCACGAAGCTAGCTACCATGGGGATGCCAAATGTGAGATACGTCCCGAAGCCAAACGCGAGCCCTAACGCCAAGCTGACGTTGTTCTTTGAGGGTGTCCTTGGAGCCCTGGAGCATCTTCGCTCCAGTAGGGCGGTCTCTCTGGCGATGAGGCCCGAAAGCTTTGCCGGGGTGCCATGACCAAGGTCCTCACCAAGGTGGCGTACTAGAACCCCGACATCGACTTCGACGCCGCGCTGGAGAGCTTGCCGGAGGATGCTGACCTCGTGGCGCTCAAGGAGCGTATCAAGCCCATCATCAGTCGCGTCGACGGAATCCAGAGGGTGGAGGGCCAGCGCCGGGATTAGGCATCCCGTTTCTCATTGCCGCTGCAGGTTCATGACCAAGAAAATTCCTATCTTTAGTTAGAACCGCGGCAACAACTGATGTAATATAACTCTGAAGTACTTTCAAGATGATGCATGTTATCTTCCTGTTTGATCTTCCTTTGTATGTTCACCCTACGTTAATCGGGTAGGCTTGCCGGCGTGTAAACCCAGGCCGCAGCACCTTGAGGACGGATCCCCAATGGCCTGCCGGGTGTGCTTGCTGCCAGGCGAACCACCTTACCGCTCTCAACGCGGCCGCTCGAACTGTCGAGCTTGACTCGAGTCAGAATTGAGAGCGTTGCCAATTGCGAAAGGCTACCCTGCCGTTCTCAACGCGGCCGCTTGAGCTGTTGAGCGGACTCGAAACAGAGCAAGGGCGTTGCCAATGCAGGTTTTCCATACATAGGGCAGGACCTTTGAGGACAATAACCTTATATATAAAAAGGGAATTTTCTCAAAGTCTCGCATGACTTAGCTTTTCTGTCGTTGCACGGGCGTCCACCGCATCTGCAGATGGTGCCGTCAAGCTTGGTCGTCTTCTTCCTTGGAACGACGGCCACGATGAAGCCGCTGCTCTGATCAGACTAGATTTCCACACCTGCGCCCCCTACCTGGCGCCCCAATGATGTTGGTGTGGAACGACACCTATGGGATCATTGGGATCCCTTCTATGGTTGGCAGGCGCGGGGTTGTGCAAAGAGCGGGTCTGACAGGAAGCACAAAGATCGTTTACCCAGGTTCGGGCCGCAAGGATGCGTAAAACCCTAGTCCTGCTTTGGTGTATGTATTTGAGTGTTCTTGAGTTCTTGAGCTAGCTACGGTGCATTGGTACCTCAAAAGATCTGAATCCTTCTCCTGGTTGCCTCGGGCCTCCTTTTATAGGCAAAAAGGGGTTGCCACAGTGGCGCACAGGAGGTGGATAGGTCTATAGTAGATGAGTCTATCCTCTGGCACCGTCGGACAAACACATTGAATGTGTTGCCGACGTGCCCCTCTCGCTTTATCGGGGACGCCAAGGAAGCTCGTCCCAGCTGTCGCCACCTCGCCTGGCTTCGACACGCGTCCGAGCTGACGAGGCGTCGTAGCGCCACGTTGGCTGGCTGCTGGGCTGGCGCAGTGGTGGAGCCTTCACGAAGATCTGCATGTCACCACGCAGGTGTGATGACCCACAAGTATAGGGGATTTATCGTAGTCCTTTCGATAAGTAAGAGTGTCGAACCCAACGAGGAGCAGAAGGAAATGATAAGCGGTTTTCAGCAAGGTACTCTCTGCAAGCACTGAAATTATCGGTAACAGGTAGTTTTGTGATAAGGTAATTTGTAACGGGTAACAAGTAATGAAAGTAAACAAGGTGCAGCAACATGGCCCAATCCTTTTTGTAGCAAAGGACAAGCCTGGACATACTCTTATATAGAGAAAAGCGCTCCCGAGGACACATGGGAATTATCGTCAAGCTAGTTTTCATCACGATCATATGATTCGCGTTCGTTACTTTGATAATTTGGTATGTGGGTGGACCGGTGCTTGGGTGCTGCCCTTTCTTGGACAAGCATCCCACTTATGATTAACCCCTATTGCAAGCATCCGCAACTACAAAAGAAGTATTGAGGTAAACCTAACCATAGCATGAAACATATGGATCCAAATCAGCCCCTTATGAAGCAACGCATAAACTAGGGTTTAAGCTTCTGTCACTCTAGCAACCCATCATCTACTTATTACTTCCCAATGCCTTCCTCTAGGCGCAAATAATGGTGAAGTGTCATGTAGTCGAAGTTCACATAACACCACTAGAAGAGAGACAACATACATCTGATCAAAATATCGAACGAATACCAAATTCACATGACCACTTATAGCAAGAATTCTCCCATGTCCTCAGGAACAAACATTACTACTCATAAATCATATTCAAGTTCATAATGAGAGCGGTATTAATATGCATAAAGGATCTGAACATATGATCTTCCACCAAATAAACCAACTAGCATTGATACGTCTCCAACGTATCTATAATTTTTGATTGCTCCATGCTATTATATATTCTGTTTTGGATGTTTAATGGGCTTATTTATACACTTTCATATTATTTTTGGGACTAACCTATTAACCCAAGGCCCAGTGCAAATTGTTGTTTTTTTGCCTATTTCAGTGTTTCGTAGAAAAGGAATATCAAACAGAGTCCAAACGGAATGAAACCTTCGGGAGCGTGATTTTTGGAACAAACCTGATCTAGAGGACTTGGAGTGGACGTCAAGTAATCAACGAGGAGGCCATGAGGCAGGGGGCGCGCCTACCCCCCTGGGCGCGCCCTCCACCCTCGTGGGCCCCTCATGGCTCCACCGACCTACTTCTTCCTCCTATATATACCTACGTACCCCGAAACCATCGGGGGGCACCACGAAAACCAAATTCCACCGCCGCAACCTTCTGTACCCGTGAGATCCCATCTTGGGGCCTTTTCCGGCGCTCTGCCGGAGGGGGCATCGATCACAGAGGGCTTCTACATCAACACCATAGCCTCTCCGATGATGTGTGAGTAGTTTACCTCAAACCTTCGGGTCCATAGCTATTAGCTAGATGACTTCTTCTCTCTCTTTGGATCTCAATACAAAGTTCTCCTTGATCTTCTTGGAGATCTATTCGATGTAACTCTTTTTGCGGTGTGTTTATCGAGATCCAATGAATTGTGGGTTTATGATCAAGATTATCTATGAACAATATTTTAATCTTCTCTGAATTCTTTTATGTATGATTGGTTATCTTTGGAAGTCTCTTCGAATTATCAGTTTGGTTTGGCCTACTAGATTGATCTTTCTTGCAATGGGAGAAGTGCTTAGCTTTGGGTTCAATCATGTGGTGCTCGATCCCAGTGATAGTAGGGGAAACGACACGTATTGTGTCGGGTGGTAGGTGCGACATATGCCAACGGATGGCTTATCATAGTGGGTGCCAGTAAGACGTCGCCGGTGCCTGGAAACGGGATGAGGCGAAGACATGCACGCCGGCGAATCTTACCCAGGTTCGGGGCTCTCCGAGGAGATAACACCCTAGTCCTGCTCTGCGGGGTCTCCGCATGATCACTAGATCAGAAAGAGTAGCTACAAATGCTCCTAGAGCTGTCGGGTTCAAGGGAGAAGAAGAACAAGGCTAGCTCTTACTTCTTTCTCTCTCTATGGTGTGTGTGTGTGATGCTAAGAAGCCAACCCTTTGCACGGGTGTCCCGGGGGGTTTATATAGGCCCACCCCCCGGGGGTAGAATGGTAATCCGGCTGGGCGCTGGTCCCAGCCGTCAGTGTCTACGCTCGCCGGCTTCTCCGCCGGCCGTTGGGGCCCGCCGACTGGTGGGTCCCGCCGGCTGCCGGCCTATTGGTCGACAGGCCGGCCCCACCGCCTAGGGTCTTGTCGGCGGCTGCTTACTGTAGCCTCGCCCCTGATGACGAGGGCTTCGTCGAGGCAAGCGTGGCTACAGTGTGCCGCCTCGAGGGCTCTCACTGTAGCCTTACCTCGTCTTGTCTCCTTAATGTGGCTCCTGCTTCGAGGAAGGGGGTAGCCGGCTTTTGGGGCCCGGCTACACCCTTGGCCGACTGGGGGAGGCCGGGCCGCCTTCGCGCCTCTCTCTGGCTGAAGGGGCCCGCCGCCCGTGGGCCGTACTGACGTCTGTCGTGGGTGACGTCGAGGCTAGCATGGCTACAGTGCCGAGCCTTACGGGAGATGGCCGTCCTGTACGGCATCCTGTGGCCATGCCTACCTCAGGCTTCGGGGGTAGTGGGCCGCACTGTGGCCACACGTCGTCTTGTCACCGTTATGTGGGCATGGTTTTGGTGGTTGCGGTCTTGGCCGGCTTCTTGGAGTCGGCGCTCTTCGTGGCCGGCTCTGGGAAGTCGGCGTTCTTCATGGCCGGCTCTGGGAAGTCGGCATCCCCTATGGCCGGCTCCCTGGAGTCGGCCATCCCGTGGTTATCTTGGAGGAGAGGTTGCTGAGGCTGGGTCATCTTCTGAGAGTCGGCTTCAAGGGTAGCCGGCCAGGGAAGGCGGCCCAATGCTTGAAATGCTTGAAGGACCAAAGGCCTGATAATTTTTTGGAAGAGCCAGGGGCAGTCGGTTAGGCTACCCGTGGCCATTTACTCCGACAGTAGTCCTCGAAGGTGATTGGGCTTCGAGGTTGGGTAGGAGTCGAGAAGCTCGGTCAGCTTCCTATCTCGACAAGCCGGCAGCCGGGAGCCGGCCTTGGTTAGGCGCGCCGTCTTGGCCAAAAATTCTGGAGTCGGAGGGCGGGAGCTCGCCAGCGCGTGCACCAGGCCGCGGGCCGGCCACTTGCCGCCTGCGAACCATGTGGCCTCTCTCGGCCAAAAAGCCTGCCAGCCCACGCGCGCGACGGGACGTCGCCGCAGGACGGGGGCCCGCCACGTCCATGCCCGGGCCCAGGCGTGGATTCTCTGCAGCCCGAAACCGCCCGCACGTCTCCCCGTGGCAGTTTCGGCATGCCTTTAGGGCGTAATAATCGCGGGGCATGGGGGGAGTGGGTGCAGTTAATCCCACGTCTCACCCCACGTCTGGCCTCCCCGGCTTCACCTCGCGAAGCTATAAGTAGGGGGAGGGTGGAGAGCGGCAGGCTCTCGCACGCTCCCCCCTTTCCAGCATCTTCTTCCTCCCGCCGTTTCTTGCAACAGTGCCTCGCCGCCGCGCTCCTCCACTACTCGTTCCTCTGCCGCCGCGCTCGTTTTCGCCATGCCTCCCGCCACGGAGCAGTATGGCGGGGACTGGGACGGCTCCAACGTCCACGAGGATCACGTCGAATTCCTCCGCAAGACGCGGCGGCTGCCCGGCGCGGACAAGGTGGAGGTCCGTCTCGCGCCGGCGAAGGAGAATACGCCGGAGCCGCGGGAGGGCGAGCGGGTGGTCTTCCGCTCGCATTTCTTGCGCGGCATCGGCCTGCCCGTGAGCGCCTTCTTCCGCTCCTGGCTCGAGTTCTACCAGCTCCAGCTGCACCACCTCACCCCGAACGCGGTGGTGCTGCTGTCGGCCTTCGTCACCCTGTGCGAAGGCTACCTCGGCGTCCTCCCCCCTCGAGCTCTGGGGGGAGTTCTTCCAGTCCAAGCTGGGCACGCGTATGCAGGGCATGCCGGCTCAGACTGGCGCCTTCATCGCGATGCGGAGGGTGGCCGCCGACAACCCCTTCCCCGTCATCCCGCTGATCCAGTCGGTGAAGCTATGGCAAAAGTCATACTTCTACGTCAGGAACATCGCCCCGCAGGGCGACTACGTCAACCTGCCGGATTACGTAGCCGGCCCACCGGCGGGCAGGCGGCCCCAGTGGTCATACCGGGCCGTGACGCTAACGCCGGCTGGAAACCCAGCCATCGCCCGAGTGCGGGTGATGATCCAGTCGGAGGGCTTGTTGGGGCCCGACCTGCTGGCCGCCTTTGTCACGCGCCGGGTACTCCCGCTCCAGAGCCGCCCTCATCTGATCTGTCAGATGAGCGGCCAGCTCGATCCGAGCCGGATGTGTACCAAGGACATGCCGCACGAGGAGGTGGCCTATATGGTGAACTACCTTGCGAACTGCAAACTCTCCGAAGAGTGGCAGTTCGGCAAGGAGCCATATAGCCGAGCCAATCCGCCGCCCATGGTACGTTCTCCTTGTCTCTTCTTTTTTTCTCAGTTTTGTTGCCGAGTTCTTTTTGGCCGACTCTGACTAGTCGGCTTGCTTTCGACAGATCCCTCTTCTTCGGCCTGCAGGCGGGTCGGACACGGAGCGCCGATTCGCCCCCGACCGGATGGAGCACGATCTGGAGGACCCTGACTTGGGGCGGCTGCTATGGACGACAACACCAAGCCGGGTGGTGGCCAAGCCGGCGGCGAAGCAGGCGGCTCCGGGCATGGAGTCACCTTCGACGACTGGCCGGACGACGACGAGGCCGAAGTCGTCCCGCGCTGTCAGCCGGCATCTGGCCGCGGCGCGGGTTCCTCCGCTGCACCGCCTGCTCGGGGCGGCGGGCAAAAGCGTCGCGCCGCATAGAGTTTGTTCGGCAGTCGGACGAAGAAGCCCAGAGGCGGGGCGGCGGCGACTAGGGGAGAGGAGGCGGCTGCAAAAGCGGCTCGCTTCCGCAAGACGGTGAAGCAACCGCAGACGGTGTCGGCGTAAGTTCACACTCTTTTGTGCACTCTTTTTTCTTTCTTCTCTCTGGTAGTTCCTGAATCCTTGTCTTTTTCTTCAAACAATCAGAGCTCCACTGTCGCTCGAGCGGGCGGCTGCCGCCTCCGTCGTTGAGTCGCCGAGGGGATCTGGGAGCACCACTCGCCGGGTGGACCCCCGCGCCGACCTTCAGGTGGCGACGGAACGGAATGCGCGGGAGGTGCGGGAGGAGCGGGAGGCGCGGAAGGAGGCCGCCGCCCAGGAGGCGCAGGAGGAGGAGGCGGCGAAGGCGCGCGCCGACGCCGCAGCCAAGGCCCAAGCGGAGGCTGCAGCTGCGGCGACGGCGGAGGGGGCCCTGTTGGTCACCCCACTGCGCGTCGCGGCGCCCGGAGCTCCCGCCAGAAGAAGCCGGCGGCGACCAGCCGGGGCTGGAGAGGGACGACGACGTCGTCATCCTGGAGAGGGCGCCGGTGCCGACACCGCCGACTGGGGCGGCTCAAGGCGGCCGGCCTGATCTGCCGCCTGCGCAGTCGGTGGGGGGCGAGCCGGCCGCGAGGACTGAGCTGGCGGTCCGGATGTCGCCGAGCCGGCGCGCGGGGAAGGCTGCGTCGGAGCCACAGAAGGCCGTGTCGGAGCCGCAGCTGGCCGCGGGCTCCAGCTCGTCGGCCCAGGATGCGAAGGCGGCCAGCGCCACCTCGGGGTGGACGCCGGGCGGAGGGTTGGACGTGATGAACGTGGCCGCGCAAGACGTCCGGGCCCGGCTCCAGGCCCAGGCTACGGCGCTGAGGCAGTACACCGACGAATTCCTTGCGACGCGGGCGGCCATCCGGGTTAGTCTTCTTATCTTGCTTCTTCTTGATCTTGGTTTCTTCCGTGGGGGCGCGTCAGCGCACCCACTAGGTGTAGTCCCCGAGTTCCGAGTCGGCTGCTGAGCAGGCGGCTTGGAACTTTTTAGTGGATTTGGCTTTGTTGTTCTTGTTCTTACTTCGATCTTCTGCCTATCTTGTAGGACTACCACAATCTTCGTGCGGCCGCCTTCAACTCCCAGGCTCGGGAGCTGACCCAGAAGACCGCCGACCTAACTGAGAGCCGGGGTAAGTGCTTTGTTCTTTATCTCACGTGGGGGCGCGTCAGCGCACCCACTGGGTGTAGTCCCCGAGATTCGGGCCGACTACTGAGCAGTCGGGTCTGATCTTCCTTGACGACTTCCTCTTATCGTTTCTTCTTTTTCTGTCGTCTCTGCAGCGGCCAACGCCGGTCTGAGGGTGCAGCTGGGAGAGTCTCAGACTGCCCTTCGTGCCAAGGAGGCCGAGCTCGCCGCCTTGGTGCAGGAACGTGACCGCCTGGCCAAGAAGTTGGCCGACCAGGAGGAGGACCACAAGGCGGCTCTGAAGGCGGCGCAGGACCGCGAAGCCGCCCTCCAGGCCGAGTACGAGACAGAAGCGGCTGGCTGGGCTGAAGATAGGCAGACTCTGGTCACTGGCTATGGTCAGATCGAAGATCTGGTTGACGGTAAGCCGCCTACTTCTTCGTCCTTTCTTGCCGTCTGCCGCTTTTGGCTCGTTTTCTGACTTGGTGTTTTCTCTTCTCTCTTTCTTGCACAGAGTACTTCCCTGGCTACTCTACCGCCGCCAACCAGCTCATCGAGGCCCGCCGCCAGGCGCGAAGACTGGCTGGCTTCGAGATTTCGCCAAGTGCTGGCCGTTCGCTGGAGGAGCAGCTCTTGGCGATCCAGGCCCATCTCCAGCCGGCTCACCGACTGCTCCGCCGGCTTCAGCGTGCCGGGGCGCAAGTATTGGCCGCCCTCTGGCCCGGCGAAGTGGTTCCCCGCACCCCCAGTCGGACTGCCGACTGGCTGGAGGTGGCAGTCGGTTGCTTCGAAGCCTGGAAGGCCTCGGCAGCTTGGTCCGGCGCCAGGCGGGCGCTGGAGTTCGTCAAGGCCTGGTACCCGAGCCTGAGTCTGGACCAGCTGGCTACCTGGCGGCAGCAAGCCGACACGGAGCTGGAGCCGGCGCGACCGGCTATCATCCGGCGGGCTTCGGCGATCGCCGACTACACCGACACCAGTGTCTTCGCCCCTGAGGTGGATGACAACGGCGTCGTCCAGCCGGAGGAGTGGTTCGGGCTGAACCCGGCAGACGGTGAAGACTCGGCGGAGGAGATCGACTCCAGCGACGAGGGCGAGGAGGAGGAGGAGGGTGAAGACGCGGAGCCGGATGGTGGAGCGGCCGACCAACCTCAGGCTGACCGCGCCTCCAGCACCACGTCACGCGCAGGTGCGTCGCCTGCCACTGGTGGTGACCAAGCCGAGACCCGCTAGCCGGCCACTCCTTCAGCCGGCGACGCCATCTCCACCGACCAGCCTGGCTCCCGCACCGCGCCTTAGTCTAGTCTACTATCTTTTGTTTTCCTGTCTTGTCACTTTTGGAACAATATTCTGTTAAGTCTGCACAATTCCACCCACTGGGGGTGTATTCGAACTTATGTCTATTGCCGGCCTGTTGGGGGCTTTATATGTATATATAACTCATGCATGCATTTGTCTTTTCCTCGTACTCTGCTTTTCATCCTTCTGCTGTTTCCTTTGCCGCCCTCCCTTGGTTGCCGCCTCCCCAGTCGGACAGCTGCTCTGCAATCTGTAGCTGGAGAAGTGCTTGGCCAATTGGGAGGGCAAGTACTCTAGCTTTGTTGGATTAGAGCTGAGTGTTTAGGAAGCCGGCCAGCCGGCCGTTCTGACAGCCGGCAAGCGTGGTTGGAGGCCGTCTTTTTGCTATATAAGTTCATTAGTCCTTAGCCATTTTTCGTGTGGGCATCCTTTCTGCCTTGGCTCTTGCTAGTCGGACAGTCGGTTCTTCGAGCTGCGACTTTCAACAAGAGAGGACTCGGGAGTCGGCACACTACTTGTCTGACTTCAGGTAGAACTTTTAATATAGCTTAAGGCGCCTAGTCCCCGGGCCGACTTGTCGGACCCGGTGCCAGACAAGAAATCAAATGTAATAATACATTCATGGATATGACACTCGTCATTCATAGATGAATAAAGGCAGTCCCCGAGTGCTCCTCGGGGAGCCTGTTGGTTCGTACTTAATACAAAAGGGTAGCATGATACATACTGCTTTCAACTGTAAAATCTTCTCAGGAGGTTCGCGTTCCATGGTCGCTCCGACTCCTTGCCGGAGTCATCTCTCTTGCGTGCTCTTGGTTTTTGCGCGTCGATCAAGTAGTAGGAGTCGTTGCCGAGTGCCTTGCTGACGACGAAGGGGCCTTCCCAGGGGGCCGAGAGCTTGTGCTGGCCGGCTGTTCGCTGGATCAGCCGGAGCACAAGGTCGCCCTCTTGGAAGGATCTTGGCTTGACCTTGCGGTTGTGGTAGCGGTGCAGCCCTTGCTGGTAGATGGCAGACCGGCTGAGTGCTAACAGCCGGCCTTCTTCTAGTAGGTCGACGCCGTCTTCTCTTGCTTCCTTGGCCTCCGCCTCCGTGTACATGGTGACCCGAGGCGAGTCAAACTCGATGTCTGTTGGGATGATAGCCTCGGCACCATATACAAGGAAGAATGGAGTAAAGCCGGTTGACTTGTTGGGTGTAGTGCGCAGACTCCAGAGGACAGCCGGCAGCTCATCGAGCCAGCAGTCGGCCGATCGCTCCAGTGGTACAACTAGTCAGGGCTTGATGCCGGAGAGGATGAGTCCATTTGCTCGCTCGACCTGGCCGTTTGACTGCGGGTGGGCGACGGATGCTAAGTCCAGTCGGATACCCTGCGTCGCGCAGAAACGTGTCAGTGCTCCTTTGGCGAAGTTCATGCCGTTGTCGGTGATGATGCTGTGCGGCACGCCGTACCGAGTGGTGATGTCGGTGATGAATGTTACGGCAGTCGGCCCGTTCAGCTTCTTGATTCGCTTCGCTTCGATCCACTTTGTGAACTTATCCACAGCGACAAGTAGATGTGTCAAGCCGCCGCGGGCTGTCTTGAAAGGGCCCACCATGTCCAGTCCCCGGACGGCAAAGGGCCAGGTGAGGGGAATGGTCTTGAGTGCAGAAGCCGGCAGATGTTGCTTGGAACTGAAAACTTGGCATCCTCTGCAGCTCTTGACTATCTCTTTGGCATCTTCCAAGGCAGTCGGCCAGAAGAAACCGTGGCGGAAAGCCTTGGCCACAAGTGATCTTGAGGCTGCGTGGTGGCCGCATTCGCCTTGGTGGATATCCTTGAGGATTGCCACTCCTTTTTCTGGCTCGACACAGCGCTGGAAGACTCCAGTGACGCTGCGCTTCACGAGCTCTCTGTTGATTATTGCATATGCTCCGGCTCGTCGTTGCACTAGTCTTGCTGAGATCTCATCAGCCGGCAGCTCTCTGCTGACTAGGAACTTGAGGATGGGCTGGGCCCATGATGGAGCTGTAACTTCTTCTTCTGTTAGCGTAGCCACCATGACTCGGGTGGGTGGGTTGGGTGGCGTGGAGTTGGAGTCGGCCACCGCTTCTTGCGTTGCTGCAGTCCCCGGGCCGACTGCTGCAGTCCCCGGGCTGGGTGCGACTACGGCAGTCCCCGGGCCAGTTGTCGAAGTCCCCATGCCGCCTGCAGGGTTCCTCCATTCGGATCCGGCTGCATCTGGCACAGGCGGCACGAAGATAGAGTCCGACTCTGGAGACGGCTTGATGGACGGCTTGAGGAGGCGCTAGAGGGAGACGCCAGTCGGTATGGCTTGTCGGGTGGAGCCGATCCGTGCTAGGGCATCTGCTTGGTCGTTGTCGGCCCTTGGCACGTGAAGGAACTTGCACCCTTCGAAGTACCCGCTGATCTGCTGGACGAGGAATCGATAGCTCGCCATGCTCGCGTCCTTGGCATCCCAGTCGCCAGACGACTGCTGGACCACCAAGTCTGAGTCGCCGTAACATAGGATCCGGCGTATGCCAAGTTCTTTGGCTAGCCGGAGCCCATGTACGAGCGCCTCGTACTCGGCCATGTTGTTGGAGGCGGCGAAGTGGATCTGCAGCGTGTACTTGAGCTTGTCGCCTTTGGGAGAGGTGAGGACGATGCCGGCTTCCAAGCCGGTGCGCATCTTGGACCCGTCAAAGTGCATCCGCCAATGGTAGAGTCGGGAGCCGGCGGTAGGTACTGGGTCTCGGCCCAGTCGACGAGGAAGTCGGCCAAGGCTTGGGACTTGATGGCGGTGCGGGGTTGGTAGAAGATCGTGTAGGGCGCCAATGCAATGGCCCATTTGGCCACCCGGCCGGATGCATCCCGGCTGCCTATGATCTCGGCGAGCGGGGCGGTGCACACGACCGTGATGGGGTGTTCTTGGAAGTAGGGCTTCAGTTTCTTGGCGGCGAAGTACACCCCATAGCACATCTTCTGGTAGTGCGGGTAGTTCTGCTTTGAGCTGGATAGCACTTCGCTTAGATAGTACACCGGCCTCTGGACTAGCTGGGCTCGGCCTTCTTCTGGGCGCTGGACCACAACAACTGTACTGACCACCCGGCTGGTCGCGGCAATGTAGAGGAGCATGGGCTCCTTCTCAGTCGACGCCGCCAGGACAGGTGGGGTGGTCAGCATCTTCTTCAGCTCGTGGAATGCTTGGTTGGCTTGGTCATTCCACTCGAAGTGAGTGGACTTTTTCATCAGTCGGTACCGGGGGAGAGCCTTCTCTCCTAGCCGGCTGATGAAGCGATTTAGGGAGGCCAAGCACCCAGTGAACTTCTGCACGTCTCGCAATTTGGTAGGAATCTCCATCCTCTCGATGGCCTTGATCTTCACGGGGTTGCACTCGATGCCGCGTTCAGAGACCAGGAAGCCTAGCAGCTGGCCGGCTGGTACTCCGAACACGCACTTCTCGGGGTTGAGCTTGATTTGGAATCGGCGCAAGTTGGCGAATGTTTCCTTGAGGTCTTCCAGCAGGGTGCCGCGCTTCTCTGTCTTCACCACAATGTCGTCTACATAGACGTGGGCATTTCTGCCGAGTTGTTTCAAGAGGCATTTCTGCATGCAACGCTGAAAAGTGACACCGGCATTCCTCAAGCCGAATGTCATAGTCAGGTAGCAGAAAGCTCCAAATGGTGTGATGAAGGCAGTCTTCAGGCGGTCTGCTGGGTCCAACTTGATCTAATGGTACCCCGAGTAGGCGTCCAAAAAACTCAACAGCTCGCATCCGGCTGTGGAGTCTATCACTTGGTCAATCCGTGGCAAAGCAAACGGATCCTTTGGGCAGGCCTTGTTCAGGCTGGTGTAGTCTATACACATACGCCACTTGTTATTCTTCTTCAGAACCAGAACTGGGTTGGCAAGCCATTCTGGGAAAAACACTTCCATGATAAAGCCAGCGGCAAGGAGCCGGGCTATCTCTTCTCCCACCATTCTTCTCTTCTCTTCTAACAGTCGGCGGAGGGGCTGCTTGACCGGCTTCGCGTCGGCTCGGACATGTAATTTGTGCTCGGCGAAATCCTTCGGGACACCCGGCATGTCCTTTGGGGACCATGCAAAAATGTCTCGATTCTCACGGAGGAAGTCGACGAGCTCGCCTTCCTATTTACTGTCCAAGTTCGCCCCAATGACAGCGAACCTCTCCGGATTCTCCGGGTCCAGAGGTATCTTCTTCGTCTCTTTGGCAGGCTCGAAGGAGCCCTGCGCATCATAGTCTTTTGGGTTGGGGGACAGGGCCGGCTGCTTGCCGGCCATGGCCACAACCCGCTCCAGCATCTTCTTCTCTTCTGCCACCACGAGGGACTCGGCCAGCCGGCTACTGGCCATGGCGCACTCGATGGACTTCTTGTAATCACCGGCTACTGTGATGATCCCCTTCGAGCTCGGCATCTTCATCTTCAGGTAGGCGTAATGGGGCACAGCCATGAACTTGGCCAGAGCAGGTCGGCCAAGCAAGGCATGATAGGGGCTCTCCAGATCCACTACCTCGAACCAGATCGCTTCTCGGCGGAAATGACCTTTGTCTCCGAAGAGAACATCCATTTTAATCTTGCCGATTGGGGAGCAAGACAAGCCGGGGACGATACCATGGAACACGGTTCGGCTCGGCATGAGCTGCTTCGCCTTGATGTTCAGTTTCTCCATGGTATCGCGGTACAGTATATTGATACTGCTTCCGCCATCTATCAGGACGCGGGAGAATCGGGCAGCTCGCTTCTCCGTCGCGAGGGTAACATCCAAGACCAGTGCATAGGAGCCAGGGGATGGCATCACTTCTGGGTGGTCGGCCTGGCTCCAGCTGATTGGCTTCTCTGACCAGTGCATGAACTCGGGGGTGCTAGAGGCGACTACATTGACCTCTTGATGCTGTCGGCGCCGACTACGCTTGTCGTCGGCTTGGCTGGTGAAGACGACGTAGGCGGCGTGCTCTTCAGGGAACTCGTCTTGGATGGCTCCGACTGCCGGCCGAGCCGCCGGCTGCTGGGGGGCTGGAGGCGGCGGGCCGGGAGGCGGAGGCGGCAGCAACCCTTCGCCCTTGGAGATTCGCGTGAGCCAGTGGCATTTTCGGGTTGTGTGGTTGGACGGCTTCGCGCCGCTGTGGAACTTGCAGGGGGCGTCGAGAGTCTGCTCGTAAGAGAAAGCCAGCTGCCAAGCCAGCCTGCCACCCTTCTTCTTGGGAGCGGGCCGTTCTTCGGGCTGTTCATCTTCAACTGTGGCCACCTGCCGACTGGTGGAAGTCAGCATGGGGGCCTTGCGCTTGTGATCGTTCTGGTAGGGGCGCCGATTGGAGTCGCCAGCCGGCGTCTTTGTAGCCGGGGCGATCATCTTCCCAGAGGCGTCCACTCGGAGCTCGGTCTTCATCGAGGAGTCGGCCGTGGCGTACTTGTCCGTGATGACCAGCAGTTCGTCGAGGGTAGCCGGCTCGTCGCAAAGGAGTCGGTGCTTGAGGAGGGTGCCCTCTCGGCACCCGGCGGTGAAGTACTCGATGGCCTGAACCTCGTGCACCCCCTCGCAGGAGTTGCGGAGCTCGGCCCACCGCGTGAGGTAGTCGCGGGTCGACTCATTGGGTCCTTGGACGCACAGGGAGAGCTGGCGAGGCTTGGGAGGCCACTTGTACGTGCTGGTGAAGTTGCGGACGAAGACTTCCGTGAAGTCCAGCCAGCTATTGATGCTGTAGGGCTTGAGGCTGTTGAGCCATGTGCGCGCCGTGCCTTGCAGCATGAGAAGGACGTACTTTACGGCCACGCGCCGATTGCCGTTGGCTATGCTGACAGCAGTGGAGTAGTCGATGAGCCAATCTTCCGGCTTCACTGAGCCGTTGTACTTGGGCGTGTCTCTGGGAAGCGAGAACCCTTTGGGGAAGGGCTCGTCGCGGATGCGGGGGCCAAAGCATGGCGGGCCGACATCGTCTTCTTCTTCTAACGCCAAGGATCGAGCAAGGCGGTCGATCCGATGGCGGGCGTCGTTCTCGCCGACTCCTTCTCGGCGGCCGAGTCGGTCGCCAAGAGTCGGGTGCGTGACGGGCGGCGGGGTGAGGCGTCTTTCTCTTCGAGGCGGGGGAGGAGGCAGATTTTCTTAGTGCTCCACCGCTCGAGGGCGGCCTTCCGCGTCGCGCTCGATGGTGATACGAGTCCGGCTGCGGCTAGCAGCCGGCTCCTTGTCTTTCTTCTGGCGGGCGCCGCTCGCAGTCGGCGAGCAGGACGTCACGGCATGCTCTCGGCGCGGGGGATGACTATCAGCGCGGGCGCCGGCTTCATGCCGTTCTGCAGCCGCGTCGATCAGCTGCTGGATCCGTCTTGTCATGTAGGGGAGCTCGTCGGCTCCCAGCCCGTTTAGCTCTTCGGCGGCCACCTGAGCGGCTCACAGATTCTCGAGCGGGGTGGCGTAGACGGGGCGATCTGCCCCCAGCATGCTGGCAATAGCCGCACCGCGCTTCTAGACGAAGCCGGCTCAGCTCAGTCCGCTAGGCGGCGGCGTACCGAAGGCAGCGCGATCGACTTCGCGCTGGTGGGCCTCGTTGAGGCGTCTCATGGAGGCTATCTTCTGGCCTTCCGCGATGAGGGCGAGGCAGCGTGCCTCCAGGGTCTCGGCGTTGGCGTCGGCCGGGATGGGGACGGAGAGGTCGTGCATCGCCGCTTGCAGGGCGTCGTGGGTGTTCTCGCCCGAGTTGGCGACGTGGCTGATGACCAATACTTCGGTGACAGCGCTGCTGCCACTGTCAGCTCGAGGGAGAGGATCATCGAAGACCACTACGTCGGAGGGGTAGGCGTCGAGCGATGCCGTGTCGGAGTTGACGAGCATCGGATCGGTGGAGCCGACCGACTCCACATCTGTAGCAGGCTCGCTAGAGACGTGGAGCTGCTCGAGGAGGCTGACGAGGCGGCTCTCGGGGTAGTCCGTGCCCGCGTCGGACGCGGGCTCGTCGGAGATGCGAGTCTCGCCGAGAAGATCAGCGAGGCAGCTCGCCGCGCAGGCGTCGTCGACGCCTTGCAGCGCGTCGAGGCAAACGCCATCGGGCGCAGCAGGCTAGCTGCGCTCGCGGGGGAGGAAGAGGGTTCCCGTCCAGAACAGGTCTCCAGACGACGATGCACCTGGCCCCACGGTGGGCGCCAAATGTCGGGTGGTAGGTGCGACATATGCCAACGGATGGCTTATCATAGTGGGTGCCAGTAAGACGTCGCCGGTGCCTGGAAACGGGATGAGGCGAAGACATGCACGCCGGCGAATCTTACCCAGGTTCGGGGCTCTCCGAGGAGATAACACCCCTAGTCCTGCTCTGCGGGGTCTCCGCATGATCACTAGATCAGAAAGAGTAGCTACAAATGCTCCTAGAGCTGTCGGGTTCAAGGGAGAAGAAGAACAAGGCTAGCTCTTACTTCTCTCTCTCTCTCTCTATGGTCTGTGTGTGTGATGCTAAGAAGCCAACCCTTTGCATGGGTGTCCCGGGGAGTTTATATAGGCCTACCCCCCGGGGGTACAATGGTAATCCGGCTGGGCGCTGGTCCCAGCCGTCAGTGTCTACGCTCGCCGGCTTCTCCGCCGGCCGTTGGGGCCCGCCGACTGGTGGGTCCCGCCAGCTGCCGGCCTCTTGGTCGACAGGCCGGCCCCACCGCCTAGGGTCTTGTCGGCGGCTGCTTACTGTAGCCTCGCCCCTGATGACAAGGGCTTCGTCAAGGTAAGCGTGGCTACAGTGTGCCGCCTCGAGGGCTCTCACTGTAGCCTTACCTCGTCTTGTCTCCTTAATGTGGCTCCTGCTTTGAGGAAGGGGGTAGCCGGCTTCTGGGGGCCGGCTACACCCTTGGCCGACTGGGGGAGGCCGGGCCGCCTTCGCGCCTCTCTCTGGCTGAAGGGGCCCGCCGCCCGTAGGCCGTACTGACGTCTGTCGTGGGTGACGTCGAGGCTAGCATGGCTACAGTGCCGAGCCGGACGGGAGATGGCCGTCCCGTACGGCGTCCTGTGGCCATGCCTACCTCGGGCTTCGGGGGTAGTGGGCCGCACTGTGGCCACGCCCCGTCTTGTCACCGTTATGTGGGCGTGGTTTTGGTGGTTGCGGTCTTGGCCGGCTTTTTGGAGTCGGCGCTCTTCGTGGCCGGCTCTGGGAAGTCGGCGTTCTTCATGGCCGGCTCTGGGAAGTCGGCATCCCCTATGGCCGGCTCCCTGGAGTCGGCCATCCCGTGGTTATCTTGGAGGAGAGGTTACTGAGGCTGGGTCGTCTTCTGAGAGTCGGCTTCAAGGGTAGCCGGCCAGGGAAGGCGGCCCAATGCTTGAAATGCTTGAAGGACCAAAGGCCTGATAATTTTTTGGAAGAGCCAGGGGCAGTCGGTTAGGCTACCCGTGGCCATTTACTCCGACATATTGTATTGTTGCCATCGAGGATAAAAAGATGGGGTTTATATCATATTGCTTGAGTTTATCCCTCTACATCATGTCATCTTACCTAATGTGTTACTCTGTTCTTATGAACTTAATACTCTAGATGCATGCTGGATAGCGGTCGATGTGTGGAGTAATAGTAGTAGATGCAGGCAGGAGTCGGTCTACTTGTCATGGATGTGATGCCTATATACATGATCATGCCTAGATATTCTCATAATTATGCACTTTTCTATCAATTGCTCGACAGTAATTTGTTCACCCACCGTAATACTTATGCTATCTTGAGAGAAGCCACTAGTGAAACCTATGGCCCCCGGGTCTATCTTCCATCATATTAATCTCCCGTCAATGAGCTATTTCTGTCACCGTTTATTTTGCTTTCTTTACTTTAAGTCTTTATCATAAAAATACCAAAAATATTATCTTATCATCTCTATGAGATCTCACTTTTGCAAGTGGCCATGAAGGGATTGACAACCCCTTTATCGCGTTGGTTGCAACCTTCTTATTTTTTTGTGTAGGTACGAGGGACTTGCGTGTGTCCTCCTACTGGATTGATACCTTGGTTCTCAAAAACTGAGGGAAATACTTACGCTACTTTGCTGCATCACCCTTTCCTCTTCAAGTGAAAAACCAACGCAGTGCTCAGAGGTAGCAAGAAGGATTTCTGGCACCGTTGCCGGGGAGTCTACGCACAAGTCAAGACATACCAAGTACCCATCACAAACTCTTATCCCTCGCATTACATTATTTTCCATTTGCCTCTCGTTTTCCTCTCCCCCACTTCACCCTTGCCGTTTTATTCGCCCTCTCTTTTCATTCACCCTTCTTTGCTTGCCTCTTGTGTCCCATGTGCCATTGTGGCTAGTCCTTTATCTACTCTTTTGTCTCCTGAGAATGAAGTTCTTAATTTTAAACAAAGGGAGGGAGAAAATCTAAAAGATGCTTGGTACAGAATTTGCAATGCGCAAAATAGATCTACTAGGAAGCAATCTACTTCCGTTCTTCTTCGCAATGTTTATGTAGGCATCACTCCTTGGAATAGATATATTCTTGATACCATTACCGGAGGAAATTTCTTGGGTAGCCATACTTTTGATTCTTATAATGCTATGATAGATTTGTTTGGCCCACCACCTCTTTTGGTTAATGGAACTATTTTAACTTTGGAACATGTGATGCAAAGGCTCGAAATTATTGAAAATAAAGTTGCCACCATAGAGTTGTTTGAAATTTTGGATAGAAAGATCCATAACCAAATTACCCAATACGGATCTAAGGTAGGAGTTGCTCTTAAATTTTTTAAAGAAAAGGAACCTATGGTCAACGAAAAGATAGATCAAGATTCCACTAGAATTGATAAAATTGAGGATATTATTACCAACCTAGGGTCTGCCTTTTCTTCCGTGAAAAACACTCCAAAACCTTCTAATTCTAAGATTGCCAAATTGATGTATGTTCCTAAAAATAAGGGTGAAACTTCTAGTAAGGCAAATGCGGATCTCAAATCCATAAGTGTTCACCCCAACTTTCTCGCTATCCTTAAGGAACCTTTTGCTACAAATGATTTTCTCGATTTTGTGCCTAGGAGTTTGATAATTAATAAAAAGGGGAAACTCCTAAGGGTTATAGGTGTCTTATTGAAGAATTACCTACCAAAGATGATAATACCTAGATCTATCCTTGCCTTTATGCCTAGCTAGGGGCGTTAAACAATAGCGCTTGTTGGGAGGCAACCCAATTTTATTTTAGTTTTTTGCTTTTTGGTTCTGGTTAGTAATAAATAATCCATCTAGCTTCTGTTTAGATGTGGTTTTGTGTTTTAATTAGTGTTTGTGCCAAGTAGAACCTTTGGGAAGACTTGGGGAAAGTCTTTGCGATCTTGCTGTAAAAAACAGAAACTTTAGTGCTCACGAGATTAGCTTCAACTTTTTACTGGAGAGTGCTATTTAGTTGATTCCTTTTGCAGCTGATTAATAGATAAATTCCTCACGTTCAGAAATTTATTTTAGAATTTTTGGAGTTCCAGAAGTTTGCGTTAGGTACAGACTACTACAGACTGTTCTGTTTTTGACAGATTCTGTTTTTCGTGTGTTGTTTGCTTATTTTGATGAATCTATGGCTAGTAATGGAGTTTACGAACCATAGGAAAGTTGGAATACAGTAGGTTTAACACCAATATAAATAAAGAATGAGTTCATTACATTACCTTGAAGCGGTGTTTTGTTTTCTTTCGCTAACGGAGCTCACGAGATTTTCTATTAAGTTTTGTGTTCTGAAGTTTTCAAGTTTTGGGTAAAGATTTGATGGATTATGGAACAAGGAGTGGCAAGAGCCTAAGCTTGGGGATTCCCAAGGCACCCCAAGTTAAAATCTAAGGACAACCAAAAAAGCCTAAGCTTGGGGATGCCCCGGAAGGCATCCCCTCTTTTGTCTTCGTCCATCGGTAACTTTACTTGAAGCTATATTTTTATTCACCACATTATATGTGTTTTGCTTGGAGCGTCTTGTATGATTTGAGTGTTTGCTTTTTAGTTCACCACAATCATCCTTTCTGTACACACCTATTGAGAGAGACACACATTATTCGGAATTTATTAGAATACTCTTTGTGCTTCACTTATATCTTTTGAGCTAAACAATTTTGCTCTAGCGCTTCACTTATATCTTTTAGAGCACGGTGGTGGTTAAATTTTATAGAAATTATTGATCTCTCATGCTTCACTTATATTATTTTGAGAGTCCTTTAGAACAGCATGGTAATTTGCTTTGGTTATAAAATTAGTCCTAATATGATAGGCATCCAAGATAAAAAACTTTTAAGTGCATTGAATACTAAGAGAAGTTTGATACTTGATTGTTGTTTTGAGATATAAAGGTGGTAATATTAAAGTTGTGCTAGTTGAGTAGTTGTGAATTTGAGAAATACTTGTGTTGAAGTTTGCAAGTCCCGTAGCATGCACGTATGGTAAACATTGTGTAATTTTTTTGAAACATGAGGTGTTCTTTGATTGTCATCCTTATGAGTGGCGGTCGGGGACGAGCGATGGTCTTTTCCTACCAATCTATCCCCCTAGGAGCATGCGCGTAGTGCTTGGTTTTTGATGACTTGTAGATTTTTGCAATAAGTATGTGAGTTCTTTATGACTAATGTTGAGTCCATGGATTATACGCACTCTCAACCTTCCATCATTGCTAGCCTCTTCGGTACCATGCATTGCCCTTTCTCACCTTGAGAGTTGGTGCAAACTTCGCCGGTGCATCCAAACCCCGTGATACAGTATGCTCTATCACACATAAACCTCCTTATATCTTCCTCAAAACAGCCACCATACCTACCTATTATGGCATTTCCATAGCCATTCCGAGATATATTGCCATGCAACTTTCCACCGTTCCGTTTATTATGACACGCTTCATCATTGTCATATTGCCTTGCATGATCATGTAGTTGATATCGTATTTGTGGCAAAGCCACCATGCATATTATTTCATACATGTCACTCTTGATTCATTGCCCATCCAGGTACACCGTCGGAGGCATTCATATAGAATCATATTTTGTTCTAAGTATCGAGTTGTAATCATTGAGTTGTAAATAAATAGAAGTGTGATGATCATCATTAATAGAGCATTGTCCCAATAAAAAATAAAAAAGGGGAGAAAGGCCAAATAAACAAAGGCCCAAAAAAGAAGAAAAAAAGGAAAAAAATAAGAGAAATAAAAAGGGACAATGCTACTATCCTTTTTTCACACTTGTGCTTCAAAGTAGCACCATGATCTTCATGGTAGAGAGTCTCTTGTTTTGTCACTTTCATATTCTGGTGGGAATTTTTCATTATAGAACTTGGCTTGTATATTCCAACGATGGGCTTCCTCAAATGCCCTAGGTCTTCATGAGCAAGCAAGTTGGATGCACACCCACTTAGTTCCTTTTGTTGAGCTTTCATACATTTATAGCTCTAGTGCATCCGTTGCATGGCAATCCCTACTCCTTGCATTGATCAATTGATGGGCATCTCCCTAGCCCGTTGATTAGCCGTGTCAATGTGAGACTTTCTCCTTTTTTGTCTTGTCCACACAACCCCCATCATCATATTCTATTCCACCCATAGTGCTATATCCATGGCTCACGCTCATGTATTGCATGAAAGTTGAAAAAAGTTTGAGATTACTAAAGTATGAAACAATTGCTTGGCTTGTCATCGCGGTTGTGCAAGATGAGAGCATCTTGTGTGACGAAAATGAAGCATGACCAAACTATATGATTTTGTAGGGATGAACTTTCTTTGGCCATGTTATTTTGAGAAGACATAATTGCTTTGTTAGTATGCCTGAAGTATTATTATTTTTATGTCAATTTTAAACTTTTATCTTGAATCTTTCGGATCTGAACATTCATGCCGAAATAAGGAAAATTACATTGAGAAATATGCTAAGTAGCATTCCACATCAAAAATTCTGTTTTTATCATTTACCTACTCGAGGACGAGCAGGAATTAAGCTTGGGGATGCTTGATACGTCTCCAACGTATCTATAATTTTTGATTGCTCCATGCTATTATATATTCTGTTTTGGATGTTTAATGGGCTTATTTATACACTTTCATATTATTTTTGGGACTAACCTATTAACCCAAGGCCCAGTGCAAATTGCTGTTTTTTTGCCTATTTCAGTGTTTCGCAGAAAAGGAATATCAAACGGAGTCCAAACGGAATGAAACCTTCGGGAGCATGATTTTTGGAACAAACGTGATCCAGAGGACTTGGAGTGGACGTCAAGTAATCAACGAGGAGGCCACGAGGCAGGCGGCGCGCCTACCACCCGTGGGCGCGCCCTCCACCCTCGTGCGCCCCTCGTGGCTCCACCGACCTACTTCTTCCTCCTATATATACCTACGTACCCCGAAACCATCGGGGGGCAGCACGAAAACCTAATTCCACCGCCGCAACCTTCTGTACCCGTGAGATCCCATCTTGGGGCCTTTTCCGGCGCTCTGCCGGAGGGGGCATCGATCACGGAGGGCTTCTACATCAACACCATAGCCTCTCCGATGATGTGTGAGTAGTTTACCTCAGACCTTCGTGCCCATAGTTATTAGCTAGATGGCTTCTTCTCTCTCTTTGGATCTCAATACAAAGTTCTCCTCGATCTTCTTGGAGATCTATTCGATGTAACTCTTTTTGCGGTGTGTGTGTGTCAAGATCGGATGAATTGTGGGTTTATGATCAAGATTACCTATGAACAATATTTGAATCTTCTCTGAATTCTTTTATGTATGATTGGTTATCTTTGCAAGTCTCTTCGAATTATCAGTATGGTTTGGCCTACTAGATTGATCTTTCTTGCAATGGGAGAAGTGCTTAGCTTTGGGTTCAATCATGCGGTGCTCGATCCCAGTGACAGTAGGGGAAACAACACGTATTGTATTGTTGCCATAGAGGATAAAAAGATGGGGTTTATATCATATTGCTTGAGTTTATCCCTCTACATCATGTCATCTTACCTAATGCTTTACTCTGTTCTTATGAACTTAATACTCTAGATGCATGCTGGATAGCGGTCGATGTGTGGAGTAATAGTAGTAGATGCAGGCAGGAGTCGGTCTACTTGTCACGGACGTGATGCCTATATACATGATCATGCCTAGATATTCTCATAATTATGCACTTTTCTATCAATTGCTCGACAGTAATTTGTTCACCCACCGTAATACTTATGCTATCTTGAGAGAAGCCACTAGTGAAACCTATGGCCCCCGGGTCTATCTTCCATCATATTAATCTCCCGTCAACGAGCTATTTCTGTTGTTGTTTATTTTGCTTTCTTTATGTTTAGTCTTTATCATAAAAATACCAAAAATATTATCTTATCATCTCTATCAGATCTCACTTTTGCAAGTGGCCGTGAAGGGATTGACAACCCCATTATCGCGTTGGTTGCAAGGTTCTTATTTGTTTGTGTAGGTACGAGGGACTTGCGTGTGGCCTCCTACTGGATTGATACCTTGGTTCTCAAAAACTGAGGGAAATACTTACGCTACTTTGCTGCATCACCCTTTCCTCTTCAAGGAAAAAACCAACGCAGTGCTCAAGAGGTAGAAAGCATCAACTACAAGGAGTAATCAACACTACTAGCAACCCACAGGTAACAATCTGAGGCTTTGGGACAAAGATAGGATACAGGAGATGAACTAGGGTTTGAGAGGAGATGGTGCTGGTGAAGATGTTGATGGAGATTGACCCCCTCCCGATGAGAGGATCGTAGGTGATGACGATGATGAAGATTTCCCCCTCCCGGAGGGACAATTCCCCGGCAGAGCAGCTCTGCCGGAGCCCTAGATTGGTTCCGCCAAGGTTCCGCCTCGTGGCGGCGGAGTTTCTTCCCGAAAGCTTGCTTATGATTTTTTCCAGGGTAAAAGACTTCCTATAGCAGAAGATGGGCACCGGAGGCCTGCCAGGGGGCCCACGAGGCAGGGGGCGTGCCCAGGGGGGTAGGGCGCGCCCCTACCCTCATGGTCAGGGTGTGGGCCCCCTCGGTACTTTCTTCGCTCAGTATTTTTTATTAA
Source organism: Triticum aestivum (assembly GCF_018294505.1). Classification (NCBI taxonomy): domain Eukaryota; kingdom Viridiplantae; phylum Streptophyta; class Magnoliopsida; order Poales; family Poaceae; genus Triticum; species Triticum aestivum. The sequence goes on along the minus strand of NC_057814.1, from coordinate 387,134,010 downwards.
TTCCAAAAATGACTTCCGTGAAGTTTCGGGACTTTTGGAGCTTTGCGGAATAGGTCTCTAATATTTGCTCCTTTTCCAGCCCAGAATTCCAGCTGCCGGCATTCTCCCTCTTCATGTAAACCTTGTAAAATAAGAGAGAATAGGCATAAGTATTGTGACATAACGTGTAATAACAGCCCATAATGCGATAAATATCGATATAAAAGCATGATGCAAAATGGACGTATCAACTCCCCAAGCTTAGACCTCGCTTGTCCTCAAGCGGAAGCCGATAACGATAAATATGTCCACATGTTTAGAGATAGAGGTGTCGATAACATAAAATACGGACATGAGGGCATCATGATCATTCTTATAACAGCAACATATATGGATATTGTCATATGATTTCTTATGCTCAAGTAATAATCTATTCACAATGTCAAGTATGAATTAGAAACTTCATTGAAAACCAACAAACTATAATCTCAGTCATTGAAGCAATTGCAATTTATCATAACATCGGAAAGAGTCAATATAAGAGCTTTTCAGCAAGTCCACATACTCAACTATCATTTAGTCTTTCACAATTGCTAACACTCACGCAATACTTATGGTTATGGAGTTTTAATCGGACACAGAGAAAGATAGGGGCTTATAGTGTTGCCTCCCAACCTTTTACCTCAAGGGTAATGTCAACCATAATAATTCATGCTAACTTACATCCAATTGGATATATATATCAGGATCTTTCCAACACAAGGTGCTTGCCAAAGGATAAAAATGTAAAAAGGAAAGGTGAAGATCACCATGAATCTTTTAAAAGGTATAAGACAAAAGTAAAAGATAGGCCCTTCGCAGAGGGAAGCAGAGGTTGTCATGTGCTTTTAGGGTTGGATGCACGAAATCTTAATGCAAAAGAACGTCACTTTATATTGCCACTTGTGATATGGACCTTTATTATGCAGTCCGTCGCTTTTATTTCTTCCACATCACAAGATCGTATAAAGCTTATTTTCTCCACACTACTAAATCATACATATTTAGAAAGCAATTTTTATTGCACGCCACATGACAACTTACTTGAAGGATCTTACTCAATCCATAGGTAGATATGGTGGACTCTCATGGCAAAACTGGGTTTAAGGATATTCGGAAGCACAAGTAGTATCTCTACTTGGTGCAAAGAATTTGGCTAGCATGAGGGAGAAAGGCAAGCTCAACATGTTGGATGGTCCATGAAAATATACTTTATTTCGGATATAAGAAAACATAACCCATTACGTTGTCTTCCTTGTCCAACATCAACTCTTTAGCATGTCATATTTTAATGAGTGCTCACAATCATAAAAGATGTCCAAGATAGTATATTTATATGTGAAAACTTCTCTTTCTTTATTACTTCCTATTAATTGCAATGATGACCAAAACTATGTTTGTCAACTCTCAACAACTTTTATTCATCATACTCTTTATATGTGAAGTCATTACTCTCCATAAGATCAATATGATCTCTTTACTTCTTTTTATTCTTTCTATTTCTTTTATTCCCTCACGATCATAGCAAAATAATCAAGCCCTTGACTCAACACTAATTTTTATTATATATATAGCTCACGGACTCGATTACATAGAAGGATCATAAGGCAAAGCTCAAAACTAGATCATGCTAAAACATTATTCTACTAGATCAAGATAATACCAAAAGGATCGAACTAAGAAAAAACGGTAAAGATAGGAGTGTGATGGTGATACGATACCGGGGCACCTCCCCCAAGCTTGGCAGTTGCCGAGGGGAGTGCCCATACCCATGTGATTATGTCTCCTCCCTCGGAAGTGGTGGTGATGGGGTTGTTGATGATGTAGTCTTGTCATCCATCTTCCAAGGCATAGGCTCACCATCATAGAAGGATGATCGAGTCTCCGAATCTGCAGCCAAACTCATCCTCTTGAATCTATATTCATACTCAAAGTTTTGGTTTTGCAGGTCATAGATCTGGGCTTGGAGGTGCTCGATTTCCTCGTGAAGCTTGAAGATGGCATCCCCAATGTCCTTGGTGTCCATCTTGTGGTTGTTGGTGAACTTCGTGATCATTATGTGATTGGAGTCGAGTCCACGCTCCATCATCTCCTGACACTTGAAAACTTGTTGCTCCATTGCCTCGAGCCTTGTCTCCATGCTTCCGGTCCTCCTCGGTCCCTCAACATCGCGGATGTGCAGCAACCCCTCACGCATCTCAATGGTTTGAGGATGTTGCAGCACTTCCGCGAGGTAGGGGTAGATGACCTTCTCGAAGAACTTGTCCTTGGGGGCATTTGGAGACGTCATGGTGATCTAGATCTGTCAGAAAAACAGCTCGAAACAAGAACAGAGGATAATTGCGTGATACAGTGGTCAAAACCTTCGGGAGATTATATAATGATTTTTTACCGACCAAAAGTAGCATCGTGTTAGAAAACGGAGTCCGGAGAGTACACGAGGTGCCCACGAGGCAGGGGGCACGCCCAGGGGGGTAGGGCACGCCCTCCACCCTCGTGGACGCCTCGTGTCCTTCCCGGACTACTTCTTATTTTCCTATTTTCTTAAATATTCCAAAACGGAGAAAAATTGCCATTAGAACTGTTTTGGAGTCGGTTTACTTACCGTACCACATACCTATTCCTTTTCGGAGTCTAAAACGTTCTGGAAAGTGTCCCTTATGTATTCCTCTGGGGTTACGGTTTCAATAACATTGGTTTCAACATTTATAGGATTACCTGAGATATAATGTTTGATTCTTTGACCATTCACCACCTTTGGATTTGTGCCTTCGAAGTTGTTGATTTTTATGGCACCGGAATGATAGACCTCCTCGATAACGTAAGGACCTTCCCATTTAGAGAGAAGTTTTGCTGCAAAAAATCTTAAACGAGAGTTGAATAGCAACACATAATCACCTACATTAAACTCACGCTTTTGTATCCTTTTGTCATGCCATCTTTTGACTTTTTCTTTAAACAGTTTGGCATTCTCATAGGCTTGGGTTCTTTATTCATCAAGTGAGCTAATGTCAAATAGCCTCTTCTCACCGGCAAGTTTGAAATCATAATTGAGCTCCTTAATGGCCCAATATGCCTTATGTTCTAGTTCGAGAGGTAACTGACATGCTTTTCCATAAACCATTTTATACGGAGACATACCCATAGGATTTTTGTATGCAGTTCTATAGGCCCATAATGCATCATCAAGTTCTTGGACCAATTCTTTCTAGATCTATTAACAGTATTTTGCAAAATTAATTTGAGCTCTCTATTACTCAATTCTACTTGACCACTAGATTGTGGGTGATATGGAGATGCAATTCTATGATTAACATCATACTTAGCAAGCATTTTACGAAAGGCGCCATGAATAAAATGTGAACCACCATCAGCATTAAATATCTAGGGACTCCAAACCTCGGGAAAATAACTTATTTAAGCATCTTAATAGAGGTGTTATGATCAGCACTACTAGTCGGAATAGCTTCTACCCACTTAGTAACGTAATCAATAGCAACTAAAATATGTGTATACCCATTAGAGGAAGGAAACGGTCCCATATAATCAAAGCCCCAGACATCAAATGGCTCAATAACGACTGAATAATTCATAGGCATTTCTTGACGTCTACTAATATTACCAATTCTTTGACATTCATCACAAGATAAGACAAACTTACGGGCATCTTTGAAGAGAGTAGGCCAATAAAAACTGGATTGCAATACCTTATGCGCAGTTCTATCTCCAGCGTGGTGTCCTCCATAAGCTTCAGAGTGACACTTGCGTAGGATCTGTTCCTGTTCATGCTCAAGTATACAACGTCTAATAACACCATCTACTACTTCTTTATAAAGATGTGGGTCATCCCAGAAGTAATGTCTTAAATCATAGAAAACCCTTTTCTTTTGCTGGTATGTGAAACTAGGTGGTATAAATTTAGCAACAGTGTAATTAGCATAATCAGCATACCATGGAGCAGTGCGAGAAGCATTTATGACAGCCAATTGTTCATCAGGAAAGCTATCATCAATAGGTAGTGGGTCATCAAGAACATTCTCTAACCTAGACAAGTTGTCTGCAATGGGGTTCTCAACTCCCTTTCTATCAATAATATGAAAATCTAATTCTTGTAGCAGGAGAACCCATCTAATGAGTCTAGGTTTAGCATCTTTCTTTTCCATAATATATTTAATAGCAGCATGATCAGTGTGAACAGTTACTTTAGAATCAACAATATAAGGTCGGAACTTATCACAAGCAAATACAACCGCTAAAAATTCTTTTTCAGTAGTAGCATAATTTCTCTGAGCATTGTCTAGAGTTTTACTAGCATATTGGATAACATTTAATTTCTTATCAACTCTTTGTCCTAGAATAGCACCTACAGCATAATCACTAGCATCACACATAATTTCAAAGGGTAAATTCCAATCAGGTGGTTGAACAATAGGTGCAGAAATCAATGCTTTCTTAAGTATTTCAAATGCTTCTACACAATCATCATCAAAGACAAGGAATATCTTTTTGTAAGAGATTAGTCAGAGGCCTGGAGATTTTTGAGAAGTCCTTAATGAACCTCCTATAAAAATCGGCATGACCAAGGAAACTTCTTATACCTTTAATGTCCTTGGGACACGGCATCCTTTCAATAGCATCAACTTTAGCTTTGTCAACTTCAATACCTCTTTCAGAAATTTTATGCCCCAAGACAATACCTTCATTAACCATAAAGTGGAACTTCTCCAATTCAAGACAAGATTAGTTTCTTCACATCTCTGCAAAACTCGATCAAGGTTGCTCAAGCAATCATCAAAAGAAGTTCCATATACGGAGAAATCATCCATGAAAACCTCAACAATCTTTTCACAAAAATCAGAGAATATAGCCATCATGCATCTTTGAAAGGTAACAGGTGTGTTACATAAACCAAAAGGCATACGTCTATAAGCGAAGGTACCGAAAGGACAAGTAAAAGTGGTCTTTTCTTGATCCTCTTTTGACACGGGTATTTGAGATAAACCGGAATAACCATCTAGAAAGCAAAAATGTGTATGTTTGGATAGTCTTTCTAGCATTTGATCAATAAAAGGTAAAGGGTAATGATCCTTTTTAGTAGCTTTATTTAGTTTGCGGAAATCAATTACCATTCTATAACCTGTAATAATTCTTTGTGGGATCAATTCATCTTTATCATTAGGAACAACAGTAATACCTCCCTTCTTGGGGACATAATGGACAGGACTGACCCACTGACTATCAGCAACGGGACAAATTATATCTGCCTCCAGAAGCTTTAGTATTTCTTTCCTTACCACTTCTTTCATCTTAGGATTTAACCGTCGTTGGTGATCAACAACTGGTTTAGCGTCTTTCTCCAATTTTATTTTGTGCTGGCATAGAGTGGGACTAATGCCCTTAAGATCATCAAGAGTATATCCAATAGCAGCACGGTGCTTCTTCAGAGTTTTCAATAATTTCTTTTCTTCATGCTCTGAAAGGTGGGCACTAATAATAACAGGATATATCTTCTTTTCATCAAGATAAGCATATTTAAGAGTATCAGGTAATGGTTTAAGCTCAGACACCGGATCACTCTTGGGTGGAGGAGGATCCCCTAGGATTTCAACAGGCAAGTTGTGTTTCAAAATAGGTCCATGTTTAAAGAATACTTCATCTATTTCCCTTCTTTCATTCATAAACATATCATTTTCATGGTCTAGCAAATATTGTTCTAAAGGATCATTAGGAGGCACGACAATAGAAGCAAGACCAATAATTTCATCTTTACTAGGCAATTCCTCGTCACGGGGTTGTCTACGAAATTTAGCAAAATTAAACTCATGAGACATATCTCCCAAACCAATAGTAACAACATCCTTTTCGCAGTCTATCCTAGCATTAACAGTATTCAAGAAGGGTCTACCAAATATAATGGGACAAAAGTTATCTTGTGGGGAACCAAGAACAAGAAAATCAGCAGGATATTTAACTTTCCCACACAAGACTTCAACATCTCTAACAATCCCAACTGGTGAAATAGTATCTCTATTGGCAAGCTTAATTGTAACATCAATTTCTTCTATCTCAGCAGGTGCAATATCATGCATAATTTCTTTGTATAAGGAATGAGGTATTGCACTTGCACTAGCACCCATATCACATAAGCCATGATAACAATGATCTCCTATTTTAACAGAAATAACAGGCATGCCTACAACAGGTCTATGTTTATTTTTAGTATCAGGTTTAGCAATTCTAGCAGTTTCCTCACAGAAGTAAATAACATGCCCATCAATATTATCAGCCAAGAGATCTTTAACCATAGCAATACTAGGTTCAACTTTAATTTCCTCAGGGGGTTCGGGTGTCTTAATATTACTTTTGTTGACTACAGTTGAAGCTTTAGCATGATCCTTTATTCTAACAGGCAAAGGCGGTTTCTCAATATAAGCAGTAGGAGCAATAGGATCATTATAAGTGATAGTCTTTTCTTCAACTTTAATAGGTGCAACCACTTTTACTTCAATGGGAGGATTATATTTAAACCACTTCTCCTTAGGGAGATCAACATGAGTAGCAAATGATTCACAGAAAGAAGCTACTATCTCAGAGTCAAGTCCATATTTAGTGCTAAATTCACGGAAAACATCGGTATCCATAAAAGATTTAACACAATCAAACTTAGGTGTTATACCTGACTCCTTACCTTCGTCGAGATCCCAATCTTCAGTGTTGTGTTTAATTCTTTCCAATAAATCCCATTTGAATTCAATAGTCTTCATCATAAAAGAGCCGGTACAAGAAGTATCGAGCATGGAGCGATTATTGAGAGAAAGCCGAGCATAAATTTTTTGAATAATCATTTCTCTTGAGAGCTCATGATTGGGGCATGAATATAACATTGACTTAAGCCTCCCCCAAGCTTGAGCGATTCTTTCTCCTTCGCGAGGCCAAAAATTATATATATAATTACGATCACGATGAACAAGATGCATAGGATAAAACTTCTGATGAAATTCCAATTTCAATCGGTTGTAGTTCCATGATCCCATATCATCACATAGCCTAAACCATGTCAATGCCTCTCCCTTCAAAGATAAAGGGAAGACCTTCTCGGTCATACCTGCAAGCTTAAATAATCCACAAACTTCATCCACATAGATTAGGTGTAAATTGGGATGCAATGTTCCATCACCTGTGAAAGGATTAGCTAGCAGTTTCTCTATCATACCCGAAGGAATTTCAAAGTAAACATTTTCAGTAGGTTCAATAGGTTGAGGAGCAACTCTTTGCTCTACTGGTCGGGGTGAAGATACCCCGAACAAGCCCCTCAAAGGATTACTTTCCATAGTAACAAGTGACAGTAAATTACAGCACACTATATAAATTATTCCTTACCAAATTCCACCTACCAAAGGCGCTTCACTCCCCGACAATGGTGCCAAAAAAGAGTCTGGATGACCCACAAGTATAGGGGATCTATCGTAGTCCTTTCGATAAGTAAGAGTGTCGAACCCAACGAGGAGCAGAAGGAAATGATAAGCGGTTTTCAGCAAGGTACTCTCTGCAAGCACTGAAATTATCGGTAACAGATAGTTTTGTGATAAGGTAATTTGTAACGGGTAACAAGTAATGAAAGTAAACAAGGTGCAGCAAGATGGCCCAATCCTTTTTGTAGTAAAGGACAAGCCTGGACAAACTCTTATATAGAGAAAAGCGCTCCCGAGGACACATGGGAATTATCGTCAAGCTAGTTTTCATCACCCTCATATGATTCGCGTTCGTTACTTTGATAATTTGGTATGTGGATGGACCGGCGCTTGGGTGCTGCCTTTTCTTGCACAAGCATCCCACTTATGATTAACCCCTATTGCAAGCATCCGCAACTACAAAAGAAGTATTAAGGTAAACCTAACCATAGCATGGAACATATGGATCCAAATCAGCCCCTTACAAAGCAACGCATAAACTAGGGGTTAAGCTTCTGTCACTCTAGCAACCCATCATCTCCTTATTACTTCCGAATGCCTTCCTCTAGGCCCAAATAATGGTGAAGTGTCATGTAGTCGACGTTCACATAACACCACTAGAGGAGAGACAACATACATCTCATCAAAATATCGAACGAATACCAAATTCACATGACTACTTATAGCAAGACTTCTCCCATGTCCTCAGGAACAAACCTAACTACTCACAAATCATATTCATGTTCATAATCAGAAGGGTATTAATATGCATAAAGGATCTGAACATATGATCTTCCACCAAATAAACCAGCTAGCATCAACTACAAGGAGTAATCAACACTACTAGCAATCCACAAGTACCAATCTGTGGCTTTGGGACAAAGATTGGATACAAGAGATGAACTAGGGTTTGAGAGGAGATGGTGCTGGTGAAGATGTTGATGGAGATTGACCCCCTCCCTATGAGAGGATCGTTGGTGATGACGATGGCGATGGTTTCCCCCTCCCGGAGGGAAGTTTCCCTGGCAGAACAGCTCTGCCGGAGCCCTAGATTGGTTTCGCCAAGGTTCCGCCTCGTGGCGGCGGAGTTTCTTCCCGAAAGCTTGCTTATGATTTTTTTTTTCCAGGGTAAAAGACTTCATACAGCAGAAGATGGGCACCGGAGGCCTGTCAGGGGGCCCACGAGGCAGGGGCGCACCCAGGGGGGTAGGGCGCGCCCCCACCCTCGTGGCCAGGGTGTGGGCCCCCTCTGGTACTTTCTTCGCTCAGTATTTTTTATTAATTCCAAAAATGACTTCCGTGAAGTTTCCGGACTTTTGGAGCTGTGCAGAATAGGTCTCTAATATTTGCTCCTTTTCCAGCCCAGAATTCCAGCTATCGGCATTCTCCCTCTTCATGTAAACCTTGTAAAATAAGAGAGAATAGGCATAAGTATTGTGACATAACGTGTAATAACAACACATAATGCGATAAATATCGATATAAAAGCATGATGCAAAATGGACGTATCAAGGTGCTTACTGAGTCGGTCGTGGAGGCTGCTCGTCGCCACGCAGGTGCATGCCCAGCTAGTTGAGCTGGCAGCTGCATGGGGACGGCGGTGGAGCCTTGGCAGACGCGGGCCCTGATGCTGCCCCGTAGGTGTCTCCGGCAAGGGCCTTGCCGGGGGCACCGGCGAGGGTCTTGCCGTGGCATCGTGGTCTTCCCCGGCAAGCGTCTTGCCGGGGGTCTCATGGATTTCCTCGGCTAGGATCCCGCCGAGGATCGTCGTCTTCTGGTCCTCATCTGACCTCGTATGTTTATGATCTTGACAAAGATCTGCATGCCAACACGGAGGTGCCTCCTGAGCCTTGGTTCCAATGTGGTTGTTGGCGGCGTTGGAACCCTCGGTGTTGGGGATATTACTACTGGGCGTAAACTGGCCAGGAGAGGCCGGGTTAACCCCATAATGGTTCACTGTATCTGAAGCCCGTGAAGACAAAGACGGTGACGCTTTGTGAAGGCCCAGGGCCCAAAGCCGATTTAAGGCCTGTAGACATAAACCGGCATTGATATGTAAACTTGTGTTGTAAGATAGAAAGAGCAGAGACCGAGCCGGACACGTTTATAAGCCGGCCTCGGGATTTTGTAAACCGACGGGCATCAACCCATGTATATAAGGGGACGACCCGGCAGCGGTTTAGGACAACAGACAACAACTCGAGACTCAGGCAAAGCGTATTCGCTCCCTGGTCATCGAAACCCTAGCAATTCCACAACAACTGGATTAGGCTTTTACCTTCACCGCAAGGGGCCGAACCAGTATAAACTCTTTGCGTCCCTTGTCCGCTTTAACCCCTTTAAGCTAACCCGTAGCGATGGCTCCATGACTAAGTCCTTTCCTTAGGACATCTGCCATGACAAAACCACGACAGTTGGCGCCCACCGTGGGGCTATCGCATGATGGTTTCGAGTTCTTAAAGGGCAGCTTCGAAGGACTCAAGGGCTACGCTGTGGGCCGGATGACCAAGAGTCGTCGTGGCAAGCTCTACATCGACGATGCAGGCTGGGGCCCCGAGGCCGGCTCAATCGAGTACGGGTACCGGGTCCCCTTCGGCGGCATACACGTTTTCATTGGCAAGATCGGCGAACCGGGCCCTGAGCCGGACATCTGCACCGACCTCGTCGAAACGGCTCAGCGTGCGAGATCTGCCCGGGCTAAGCCTGTCATGAAGCGTGCCTTCGTGGGGGTCATCCACAGAGGGGAATCTGAGGATAGATTGGAATCTCGTGGTGAAACCGTCGTTTATTCCGGCGACGAGTCATCGACCGGAGAGACCGAGTCGTTATATCAGTTGCAAGATGGCTGGATTGGGGGTTGTTCCGATGGCGACAGTATTCCGGACCCCTTTGATCCGCCAAATCGGGTTGCGATCTTCATGGCTGGTACACAGCCAACGCTCCACTCTTCAACCGCAGCGGCGGTGATTTCCGGATCAGCAGCAGCGGCAGCGGCCAGGGCAGGAGGCCCTGTGCGACCGCCGGCTCAGGTTTTATCTGATTTGTTTGATGCTTTGGCAACACTGATGGCGGAGGTTAATCCGGCAAATCCGGATGAGCATACTGCGGCGATTGCAAAGGTGAAGGATCAGATAACGCAGGCCAAGGCCGATTTGGCAGCAGAGGATGCCAGGATGACTGCGGAATGGTCCGCGTTGGATGCACAGGCCTATCGGCTTATGTTGGATCAGAGTGCGTCAAACGACGTTATGAGAAGAAGGTACCGATCTCACCTGCCGCCGGTTTATGAGGCCAGGAACCTCTTTAATACCCCAGGAGCAGGGACCAGTAATCCGCGGGCAGCAAACCGGGCGGAGGCACCGGAAACGGGAGCGCCGGTTCAACCGCGACCAACAGATAACCGTGATCCGCCCCATCAGAACAACGTTCTGTCGCAGCATGACCCAACACCGTCGGGTCACTATTCTAACCCGATGGATAACATTGTCGCTGCCGCTTCACGATTGGCGGCTCTCCGATCGAAGGCGAGTCCCCAGTAGCGGTCGAGACGCGACAGGCTAGGGAGCTCCTTCAGACAGCTTTAACTCAGCAACAGGCTTATTCATATAGTCGCGAAAGGATCCATTCTACTCCCCGCCCAAGCCGGAGCTACAGCAGGCGTATTGATGAACCGGCCGTGTCAAGCAGTGCGCGGAACCGTGATCCGCCCCGTGGCCATAACCCGGCGGGTGGTGGCGGTGATGCTCAGGATGTGGTGGATCGCGCTCGAGCTCGTTGAGAAGCCGAGTTAGTAGCACAACATGAGGCCCGCCAACTTACTTCGGTTCGTCCAACCACGTCGGTGGAACCAGGGGTTACTTCCAGTTCTTTGCGAGTGTCGTGTCTCGTCCCAGCACTGCGCAACGTGCGCCTGCCCAAGGATTTCAAAGGACCACATAAAGTGCCGAATTACACCGCCGATTTATCCCCCGAGTCATGGGTTGAAAGCTATGAGATGGCAATGGAGATGCTGGATGTGGACAATGTGGCGTGCGCTAAATACTTTACCATGATGTTGGAAGGAACGACTCGTACTTGGTTGAAAAACTTGCCAGCTAACTCCATTGGGTCATGGGCCGAGCTGAGGGCCCAGTTCATCCAGAATTTCAAGGATACATGCAAGCAGCCCATGTCAATTGTGGACTTGGTTGCATGTGTCCAGGAGGAAGGAGAATCGACAACCCATTTGGTGCGCCGGGTTTCGGAAATTTTGCATTCATCGGACTGCATCAACGCTGGTACAGCAGTTTTGACATTGGAAGGCAACTGCCAGTTTGCACCTCTGAAGTTGAAGTTGGGACGGCTCAAACGTCACTGCAATGACATGGGGACTCTCATGGCCGCTCTGGTGAAGTATGCCGACTCTGATAGTACCAAGGATCCCGATTCTAAAAATGATAAGACAGGGAAGGGAAAGAAGAGCGGCAACTCCAAAGGGCAGCAGCATAACCCGGCGGGTCATGGAAACAGTGGTAAACGTAAAGTGGATAACAGTTTAGATTTTGTGGCTAATACCAACGCACAGGACAAGGTACAGCGGTGTAAGGGTAAACCGCCCCGGTGTAGTGGAGGACCAAGTCCTAATCCGGAGCGCCTGTCTTATCTGTTGAATCAGCCTTGCCCAAAGCACGGGTCGCAGGATAAACCGGCCACACACCTCTGGAAAGATTGTTATATCATGCAGGAGTTCAAAAATTCCGATTTTTTCGGTATGATCATGGATCGGGTGGCGGTTCAGGTCCTGGATCTCATGGCCCGGGTTATGGCGGAGGCAGTTCCGGTTCAGGTTTTCACGGTAATCAAAACGGACATAACAGTCAAGGCAGTCAGGGCAACCAAGGTGGTTATAATCATTACGGGAATCAGCAGCAGTAGCAGTCTGGTTACCAGAGCAACCCGAAGCAGTTGAATAGCGGGCAGTATCATGTCTTCACCACTAGCCTGGACAAGCGCGATCAGAAGCTTCATAAAAGGGCAGTGAATTCCGTTGAACCGGCGGTGCCCCGTTATCTACACTGGTCTGAACAGCCTATTGTGTGGAGTCGAGAGGATCATCCAACCCGGGTTGATAATCCGGGTCATCTGGCATTAGTGGTGGCGCCTCAGGTGGGAGGTTATAAGTTCACTAAGGTACTCAAGGATGGGGGAAATAGTATCAATATCCTTTATTACGAAACTTTCTGTCGCATGGGGTTAACAGATAAAAATCTTAAGCCGTCTAATACGATGTTCCATGGGGTGGTGCCTGGCAAATCGGCATATCCTGTTGGTAAGATAGCTCTGGAGGTGGCTTTCGAAGATGAGCATGACTCAAGATCAGAGACATTGACTTTTGAAGTGGTGAAAATCAAGAGCCCGTATCATGCCCTGTTTGGACGGCTGGCTTATGCTAAGTTTATGGCACGGCCCTGTTATGTCTATCTGCAACTCAAGATGCTGGGTCATAAGGGAACTATAACAGTGCATGGGAGCCGCAAGATCGCTTTGGAATGTGAAGAAGGTGATGCGGCTTATGCTGGGTCGGTTTGTGCAACAGAAGAGTTGAAGTTTTACAAAGACAATGTTGATCCGGCGGATATGACTTCATTGAAGAAACCAACTACAGAGCATGATCCGGCCCTGAAGTTTAAATCGGCTGATGAGACTAAGCTTGTTGATTTCGTTCCTGGCGATTCGACCAAGCAGTTTAGCATCAGCGCTAAATTGGATCCGAAATAGGAAATCGCGCTCATTGATTTCATCCGTGAGAATCGGGACATCTTTGCGTGGAAGCCTTCTGACATGCCAGGTGTACCGAGAGAACTCGCTGAGCACACTCTCAATATTGATCCCAAGTATAAACCGGTCAAACAATTTCTTCGCCGGTTTAATGAAGGAAGACGCAAGGCTATTGGTGAGGAAGTTGCCAGGCTCTTGGCGGCTGGGTTTATCATTGAAGTATTTCATCCTGAGTGGTTGGCTAATCCGGTGCTAGTACTTAAGAAGAATGGCACTTGGCGTATGTGTGTGGACTATACAGATCTCAACAAGGCTTGCCCAACAGATCCTTTTGCCCTCCCGCGTATTGATCAAATCATTGATGCTACGGCGGGTTGCAAGCGTTTGAGCTTTCTGGATGCATATTCTGGTTATCATCAGATCAAAATGGCAGTTAAGGACCAGGAGAAGACATCCTTCATAACTCCTTTTGGAGCCTTCTGCTATGTGTCTATGCCCTTTGGGCTCAAGAGTGCCCAGGCGACTTATCAGCGTTGTGTGCAGAATTGTCTTCATGATCAGATCGGCCGCAATGTTCATGCGTATGTGGATGATATTGTGGTAAAATCTAGACAGAAGGAGACGTTGATAGATGACTTGAAGGAGACCTTTGATAACCTGCGGGTTTATAAAATGATGTTTAATCCGGCCAAGTGTGTTTTTGGTGTACCGGCAGGCAAGCTCTTGGGTTTTTTGGTATCTAACAGAGGCATCGAAGCTAATCCGGAGAAAATCAAGGCTATAACTTCTTTGGCTAAACCGAAGTGTATTAATGATGTTCAACGCCTGGCAGGCCGGATTGTCGCGTTGAGCCGGTTTATCAGTCGCCTTGGGGAGAAGGCCATCCCTTTATATCAGATGCTGAAGAAAACGGATAACTTCGTCTGGAGTAACGCCACCAATGAAGCGTTTGAGGACTTAAAGCGGCAGCTTGCTACTCCGCCAGTTCTTGCTGCTCCTGTTGACAAGGAGCCATTGTTACTATATGTGGCAGCTAACGCCCGGGCTGTTAGCGTCACTAAGTGGGTGGAGCGCAAGGAGGCTGGAAAGGTATCCGGTTCAACGGCCGGTCTATTATATTAGTGAGGTACTTATTGAATCCAAGCAAAGGTACCCGCATTGGCAGAAGCTGGTGTATGGAGTTTTCATGGCAAGCCGGAAGCTTAAGCAATATTTCCAAGGTCATCCCATCATGACCCGTCCGGCGGTAAACCGCCATGACACTATATACTTCTTGTGTGCAGGAATGGCTTGAGTAAATCGCTACGGTTTATGAGCATCATATGTCTTAAGCATGGCGGATTAACAAGCGTCAGGCACAAATAAATATGCACGAAGGCATAACAGACCAAGTGCTTTAACTAGCCTATTACAAGGCGTTTCAGTGCCCAAAAGGATATTTGTTTCTCAAATAAGTGTTGCAGCATGTGGAAGACTAAACCGGCCTCCGGATTATGATTGGTCACCAGCTTGACCTGACGGCTGCGGATCATCTTGCACCGGTTCATCCTCTTCGTCTCTACCCAGCGGATGGAAGTCAATAGTTCTCCAGTCGATCCCAGTTAAAGCTTGGAACACAGCTTCGTCGCTTATAAGGGTGGATGGTTCAATGTCAGGGGCATAAGTGTGCTTACGGATTGGAGGGATTAGGTTTTGAGCCTCAGGAGCCGGGGCAGCAACCCGTTTGTTATTGGTGTCATAACTCGCCTGGTAAAAGGAAAGATCAGCCTCTTCAGCAAGTTGACAAGCTAGTGGACGTACTTCCCGATTTATGGCACGGAGATCTTCCTGGCCAAATTCTAATCCGTCTTCTTTTGAGCTTGGGTAGCCTTTAGCCACGTCCGCCGGATCAAGATCAGGTACCCATGCTTTTGCCCGGGTTAGTGTGGTCAGAGCGCCAGCCCTTTGCAGCAGATCTCTTTAGCTCTTCTACCCGGGCAGGCAGCATAGATAGCCTGTCTAAGGTATCCTTGATTAATGTTGGGGGCGGCTTATTGTGAGAAGCGGTGCAGATGATTCGTTGTGCGCCGGTATACAGTTGCTCTATCAAAGTGTTGGCAGCCTTCAGTTTCTTCTGTACATCAGAGCCTAGATGACTAATGCAATTTCCTGCATCATTACAAAATGTCAGTAAACCGGCAACGCATGGGAAGGTATGTTGAAAGTGTCAAAGCAAGGAGGTTTACCGAACACAGCAGCAGTCATGGCATGTATCTACCGCTTTACGCCAGTCAGCTCATCTACCACCGGTTTAAGAGCTGCTTCTGTGTCCTCGGCTCTTTTCTGCAAAGCGGATTTTTTCGTGTTCCAATCCGCACGCTCTTTGTTGAAACTCTCCTTTAGCTTTTCCATAGCGGCTAAAGTGCTAGTCAGCTCATCCTTTGCCTTGGAGGTTTCGGCTTCCTGGGATTTGATGTTCTCTTGCAGATCAGCGGTTTGAGCTTCCTTTTTGCTCAATTCAGCCTATAATAGACAAAAGTATAATGAGTTGATGCTACATGTTTGAAGTACCAAGCACATAACAAGTTATGCACTTGATACTTGGGGGCTAATGCATATTTTCTTGTTCTCAGAAATTTTTACAAGTCCCAAGCACAATACAAGTATTACTCTTGGCACTTGAGGGCTAATGTATGTTTGCTCAAAGTACTGATTTGGGAAGTCTTTTAACAGTCGCGGTTCATCTTTACAAAGTTAAACCGGCCCTTGGGGGCTACACCAGTGAAAGATACAATATTGCAATTCTACAATACCGGTTCATCGTAAAGAGATAACCCGGTCCCTGGAGGCTAAGCATGATAAGTTATTACTAAGTCCCGGTTCAGATTGGTATCATAAACCATCACTTGGGGCTACTGGAGTTGATAAATTCCAATTGGACATAAGAGAGAAACAGTTATGTAGTTACCTCATATCGCTCCTTCATCAAGTTTACCAAACCAGCTTCATAGTCGCGGCTGGTGTACAGACGGTTCAAGAAGCCAGAGTGAATGTCTTGAGCATTGAGATGGGCGTAGTTTGATAAATCGGCGTTCCATTTGCCTTTGCCGATAGCAGAGAGCTCGTCCTTGACAGTATGCTTTGATAAAGCAACAGGATTGCCAGGAATGGTATGGCCAATGCTAGTAATCATAATATCATCCTCTTTATCGTCAGCAGCCTTCACTGGAGTGTGTGGTTTATCAGAATCCTTAGTTGGGCTGACCGTTTTGTCATCAGTTAAGACAGGGCTGGTTGGCTGGTCAGCATGGCTTGTGGTGTCAAATTCTACTTGTTCAGCAAAGAAGTCATGGTCTTGAGGCGGCGGATCATTAAGCATGGCGTCAGCATTGGTTTCTTCAGGATCTGGAGTCTTTTCGGGTTCAACAACCACATTATCGTCAGCCGGTTTAGTTAACCGAGCTTTTTTGCTGGGTCTTGGCTTGGCACTGAGAACAAATATAAAAGGTCAAGATGTTATGTCAAACATAAGGCATTTAAAATAAAGTTTAAAGGTATGACTCACCCAGGAACTGTCTTGAGGGGTGGAAGCTTTGTGGCTGATGACTCGCCAGAAGATGAGTGAGAAGTACCCTGATAATTTGAATCAAACGGGTTAAGAGGCTGACGGAAACAACCCGCTTTGGGGCAAGAAGTGTCAAGGGTATAAGAGACCTCTGATCGACGTTTCCGAACCGGAGTGTTCGGTAAACCGACGGAGGTAACAACCTGGCCGCTGTGCCAGGTTGTGCGGCGAGCCTCGTGTTGCTGCGTCTTCAAAAGAAAGTTTGGGTCCAAGTAAGCAAGGGGTGAGAAAATTTTACTTTCCGGTTTGCTCGACGGATTTTTGATGTTGGCAGAGGATCTGAATCGGAGGAAAGAATGATTACCTCTGCTTCATCAGCTTGACTGCCTTCAGCGCCGTCCTGATAATAGTCATTGTCAATGAGGTGTATGAAAAATGAACCAAGAGAGTCAAGTTCTACCTCTGAGTCCGGATTAGCCACATCGTCATCAGCATTTGGCTCGGAAGATGCAGTGGTCCTTTTCTTGGCAGGTTTTTTTAACAACCTTGGTCTTCGAGCGAAGTGGCTTGGCCGGTTTATCTTGTGGTTTTGCCGGTTTATCTTGTGGCTTTTTCTTCCAGAACGGATCATCACCCTATCAAAGATGGACACGATTTTTCATAAGATATTTTGAAAGAAGCAAGTTAAAGTTAAAAAGGGTATATGATCCTTACCTTTGGCGGTTTATTGGAAACACAGAAAGGACTTAATCCGGTCTGGCTACAGACAGCTTCCGGTTCATTCAGCATTTTCTTCACAGCCTCAGTAACTTCTGCATCTGTAAACTGAATATCAATGTGTCGTTGAGGATCCTTCAAACTCCCTGTGTATTCACACATCAAACTGGGGCGCCGACTTAAGGGCAGAATACTCCAGCTTATCCAACAACGAGCAAAGTCAACACCTGTTAAACCGTTCGCCATGAAGGCTCTAAGCTTTGACAGTTGTGGGGCATAGTTGGCCCTTTCCTTTGCAGTCAACCTTTGAGGAAAGGGATGTCTATTGCTAAGACGGTGAGGCCGGTAACCCGGCAAAGGGTTTTCGTCCGTTGGAGAAGTGTCTTTGCAGTAAAACTAGGTTTGGTTCCACTCCTTGGGGTGTCTGTGAAGCTTGGCGTGAGGGAAGCTGACTTCCTTCCTTTTTTGAACTGCCATTCCGCCAAGTTCAGTGTTGGGTCCATCTGTGAACTCTGTGCGACGGTTTAAGTGGAAGAAATCTCTAAAAAAATCAACTGTGGGCTCTTATTGAAGGTAAGCCTCACAAAACACTTGGAAATGGCAGATGTTGGACACAGAGTTTGGACCGATGTCCTGAGGGTGAAGCTGGAAACTGGCGAGTACGTCTCGGAAGAATTTTGAATCGGGAGGGCTAAAACCTCGACCCAGATGGTCAACAAAAACCACTACTTCTCTGTCCTTGGGTTCAGGAGGATTTTCTGGACCAGGGGCCCTCCAATGGATGACCTCTTTCTTGGCTAAGGCACCAGTTAAGACACATCTGCTCAACTATTCTTCAGTGACTCAGGAAGGAGCCCAGTTGCACTCATAGACTTGTTTGGCCATTTCAATGACAAGCTGAAACATAATTATTGCCGGTTTAAGATTCACAATTGACAGCTATAAAGTGATGCAAGGATGTATGCATATTATTAAACTGGGGTTTGTCATTGGTAAACCGGAGTCTGACAATGGAGACAGTACAATGACGAATGCATCGGCGGTTCAACAGGGGACTAATGGTATCTACCGGGTCATCATTTTTCTATGAGATTAAACCGCCCATTCTGGAATATAAGGTACAGATCTAAAGTACTTAAGTAAGGGAAAAACAAGTTTCGCAGATTGATGTGATAAATTTCAGATCTGCGGTATGACAGAAAACTAGAAAAAATTCAGACCTAATTTCAACTGCATAAACAGTTTGGCAAGTTCAGATGAGTTTTGTGTAAAGGAGAAGATCTAATAAGGAAAAACAGGACTATGGCTACGGCCGCATAAGAGAAGTATCAGATCCAGATAGTCGTTTGTGCTAATGGGAGGAACAAGGAAGAACAGCTCCAAGAGCTTCGAAGAACTACGAAGAACACTGAACCCTAATGGTGGATCTGGAGTGAGGAGAAGAGGAACTTACTGGTGCTGAGGAAGCAGCGGAAGATCGCCGCGTTTCTCTGGTGCGGTCAGGCTGATGCAGCGGCCGTTGTTGAGGCAGAGGCGAAGACCGACGGCGGCGGCGGAGCTCGAAGGGTTGGTCGGCGCGAGGAAGAAGACGATGCGAAGAGGCACGAGGGGGGAAAAGTGAAAAGAACTCCTCGGCCTTATTTATAAGGTGAATGGATAAGTGGTCGGCGCGAGAATCGAGGAGCCCGAAAAATGGGATATGTGACAACTCTGTTGCCTCGATTGTTGGAGGCCCATTAATAAAGGTGGGTTATGCGCAGTTCTTAATAACAGATGACGTCATGGCGATTTATCATGGTCCTGGAAAGTGACGTCATGGCGGTTTACAAAATTTCTGTGAAGATGATGATGCGTTGAGGATTGACATGAACCAGTTTAAATCAATCTGGGGCCTAATGTTGGGGATATTACTACTGGGCGTAAACCGGCCAGGAGAGGCCGGGTTAACCCCATAATGGTTCATTGTATCTGAAGCCCGTGAAGACAAAGACGGTGACGCTTTGTGAAGGCCCATGGCCCAAAGCCGGTTTAAGGCCTGTAGACATAAACCGGCATTGATATGTAAACTTGTGTTGTAAGATAGAAAGAGCAGAGACCAAGCCGGACACGTTTATAAGCTGGCCTCGGGATTCTGTAAACCAACGGGCGTCAACCCATGTATATAAGGGGACGAACCAGCGGCGGTTTAGGACAACAGACAACAACTCGAGACTCAGGCAAAGCGTATTCGCTCCCTGGTCATCGAAACCCTAGCAATTCCACAACAACTGGATTAGGCTTTTACCTTCACCGCAAGGGGCCGAACCAGTATAAACTCTCTGCGTCCCTTGTCCGCTTTAACCCCTTTAAGCTAACCCGTAGCAATGGCTCCACGACTAAGTCCTTTCCTTAGGACATCTGCCATGACAAAACCATGACACTCGGGCTCAAGGGTGGCTCACTCTGCTGGTGTTGGGCAAGCTGCCCCGACAAGGCTCTTGCCGAGGCCGCGGAGGCCGCCCCGGCAAGGGTCTTGTCGCGGGAGTCCACCTTGCCCCTTTGATCTTTTTTGTTTCTTGGTCATGGCGTTGCCTCTGGTCGCCTTGTGCCTTCGGCTTCCCTCCTCTGCCCCGCTTAGTGTGGCCGTTGGCGCGGCTCCGACTGCCCGTGCACAAGTAAAGCGGTAAAAAGGAGAGCCCCTACTTTTGTACACCGACAAGTGTGCTGTTTTAACCTTCAACAAGGATCGGGCATAGTCACACTCGATTCAACTAAAGTTGGAGAAACTGACACCCACTAGCCACCTGTGTGCGAAGCACGTCGATAGAACCAGTCTCGCATAAGCATACGCGTAATGTCGGTCTGAGTCGCTTCATCCAACAATACCGCCGAATCAAAGTATGACATGCTGGTAAGCAGTATGACTATTATCGCCCACAACTCTTTGTGTTCTACTCGTGCATATAACATCTACGCATAGACCTGGCTCGGATGCCACTGTTGGGAAATGCAGTAATTTCAAAAAAATTCCTACACACACGCAAGATCTATCATGGTGATACATAGCAACGAGAGGGGAGAGTGTAGTCCACGTACCCTCGTAGACCGTAAGCGGAAGCGTTATGACAACGCGGTTGATGTAGTCGTACGTCTTCACGATCCGACCGATCCTAGTACTGAAAGTACGGCACCTCCGCGATCTGCACACGTTCGGCTCGGTGACGTCCCACGAACTCTCGATCCAGCTGAGTGTCGAGGGAGAGCTTTGTCAGCACGACGGCATGATGACGGTGATGATGAAGTTACCGACGCAGGGCTTCGCCTAAGCACTACAATGGTATGACTGAGGTGGAATCTGTGGAGGGGGGGGCCCCGCACACGGCTAAGACAACTGTCAACTTGTATGTCTATGGGGTGCCCCCTCCCCCGTATATAAAGGAGTGGAGGAGGGGAACGGCCGGCCCTCTATGGCGCGCCCTAGGAGGAGTCCTACTCACACCGGGAGTAGGATTCCCCCTTTCCCTAGTTGGAGTAGGAGAGAAGGAAGGAGGAGAGAGGGAGAAGGAAAGG
>NC_057814.1:387003027-387112658 GCF_018294505.1 Triticum aestivum | reverse complement strand
GACCCAAGGGGAAGGGGTCACACGATCTGCCCTGGCCGCCCCTCTCTCTCTCCACTAAAGCCCATTAGGGCCCATATACTCCCCGAGGGGTTCCGGTAACCCCCCGGTACTCCGGTAAATGACCGAACTCACCCGGAACCATTCCGATGTCCAAACATAGTCATCCAATATATCGATCTTTATGTCTCGACCATTTTGAGACTCCTCGTCATGTTCATGATCATATCCGGGACTCCGAACAACCTTCGGTACATCAAAACACATAACTCGTAATACCGATCGTCACCGAACGTTAAGCGTGCGGACCCTACGGGTTCGAGAACTATGTAGACATGACCGAGACTCGTCTCCGGTCAATAACCAATAGCGGAACCTGGATGCTCATATTGGTTCCTACATATTCTATGAAGATCTTTATCGGTCAAACCGCACAACAACATACGTAGTTCCCTTTGTCATCGGTATGTTACTTGCCCGAGATTCGATCATCGGTATCTCAATACCTAGTTCAATCTCGTTACTGGCAAGTCACTTTACTCGTTCCGTCATGCATCATCCCGCAACTAACTCATTAGTCACAATGCTTGCAAGGCCTATAGTGATGTGCATTACCGAGAGGGCCCACAGATACCTCTCCGATACTCGGAGTGGCAAATCCTAATCTCGATCAATGCCAACTCAACAAACACCATCGGAGACACCTATAGAGCATCTTTATGATCACCCAGTTATGTTGTGACGTTTGATAGCACACTAAGTGTTCCTCCGGTATTCGGGAGTTGCATAATCTCATAGTCATAGGAACATGCATAAGTTATGAATAAAGCAATAGCAACGAACTAAACGATCATCGTGCTAAGCTAACGGATGGGTCAAGTCAATCACATCATTCTCTAATGATGTGATCCCGTTTTATCAAATGACAACTCTTTGTCCATGGCTAGGAAACTTAACCATCTTTGATTAACGAGCTAGTCAAGTAGAGGCATACTAGTGACACTGTTTGTCTATGTATTCACACATGTATTAAGTTTCCGGTTAATACATTTCTAGCATGAATAATAAACATTTATCATGATATAAGGAAATATAAATAACAACTTTATTATTGCCTCTAGGGCATATTTCCTTCAACAACCCAATTTTATTTTTTTGTTTTTGCTTTTTAGGTTCTGTTTTGCAATAAATAACTCATCTAGCCTCTCGTTAGATGTGGTTTTATGTTAATTGGTGTTTGTGCCAAGTAAGACCTTTGGGATAGCTTACGGTGATAGTTGATTTGATCTTGCTAAAAAATAGAAACTTTTGCGCTCAAGAAAAAAATTCTCATTTTTCACAGAAGCGTGCTTTGATTTGATTATTTTTGCAAAAGATTAATAAACAAATTGCTTAGGTCGTCCTATTTTTCAGAATTTTTGGAGTTACAGAAGTATTCGAGAGTTACAGATTACTACAAACTATTCTTCTTTTGACAGATTCTGTTTTCTATGTGTTGTTTGCTTATTTTGATGATTCTATGGGTAGTATCGGGGGGTATGAACCATGGAAAAGTTGGAATACAGTAGATATCACACCAATATAAATAAAGAATGAGTTCACAATAGTACCAAAAGTGGTGATTTATTTTCTTGTACTAACGGAGCTTATGAGATTTTCTATTGAGTTTTGTGTTGTGAAGTTTGCAAGTTTTGGGTAAGGATTTGATGGACTATGGAATAAGGAGTGGCAAGAGCCTAAGCTTGGGGATGCCCAAGGCACCCCAAGGTAATATTCAACGACAACCAAGAGCCTAAGCTTGGGGATGCCCCGTAAGGCATCCCCTCTTTCGTCTTCGTCTATCGGTAACTTTACTTGAGGCTATATTTTTATTCACCACATGATATGTGTTTTGCTTGGAGCGTCTTGTATGATTTGAGTCTTTGCTTTTTAGTTTGTCACAATCATCCTTGATGTACACACTGTCGTGGTTTTGTCACGGCAGATGTCCTAGAGAAAGGACTTAGTCATGGAGCCATTGCTACGGGTTAACTTAAAGGGGTTAAAGCGGACAAGGGACGCAAGAGAGTTTTATACTAGTTCGGCCCCTTACGATGAAGGTAAAAGCCTACATCTAGTTGTGATGGAATTGCTGGGGTTTCGATGACCAGGGAGCGAATACGCTTTGCCTGAGTCTCGAGTTGTTGTCTATTGTCCCTGAATTGCCGTCGGGTCGTCCCCTTATATACATGGGTTGACGCTCGTCGGTTTACAGAATCCCGAGGCCGGCTCATAATCGTATCCGGCTCGGTCTCTGCTACTTCTATCTTACAATACAAGTTTACATATCAATGTCGGTTTATGTCTACAAGCCTTAAACCGGCTTTGGGCCCTGGGCCTCCATAAAGCGTCACCATCTGTCTTCATGGACTTCAGATACAGATGAACTACTTATGGGGTTAACCCGGCCTCTCCTGGTCGGTTTACGCCCAGTGGTAATATCCCCAACATTAGGCCCCAGATTGATTTGAACTAGTTCATGTCAATCCTCAATACTAAAGAAATTTTCTTCTTCAACATCTTCACATGATCTTGTAAACCGCCGTGACATCATCTTCTAGGATCATGGTAAACCGCCGTGATGTCACTTGTTATTTAAAACTGTGTATAATCCACCTTCATTAATGAGCCTCCGACAATCGAGGCGACAGCTCCGCCTCATATCCAAAATTTAGGCTCCTCGATTTTCGCGCCTGACGCTTATCTTTCTACCCTTATAAATAGGGCCAGGGGGTCTTTCCATTTTTTCCCCTCGTGCCTCTTCGTCGTCGTCTTCCTCGCGCCGACCGACCCTCGAGCTCTGCCGCCGCCGTCGTCCTTCGTCTCTGCTTCGACAAAGGCCGCTGCATCAACCTGATCGTATCAGAGAAAAGCGGTGATCCTCCGCTGCTTCCTCCTGCACCAGTAAGCCCCTCTTCTTCTCGCCCTAGATCCGCCATTAGGGTTCGATGTTCTTCATAGCTTGAAGCTGTTCTTCCTTTGGTAGCACCAATGGCCGGTTAGATCTGACTATTTTCAGCGCCTTTTGTAGTTTAGAATCCTTTCTTCTTATTAAAGCACCTGCTTGATATCCACCTCATCTGAACTTACTGAACTTTTTGAGCGCTTGATATTAGACCAGAGTATATTTTGATTATCCAACGCACGGCAGATCTGAAATTCCTATGCCAAACTGTGAAACTTGTTTTTTCCTTCACTTATACATCTTGATACTTATACCTTTAATGCCAGATTAGGCGGTTTAACTTCACAGAAAAAATGATGACCCGGTAGATACCATTAGTCCCTTGTTGGACCGCCAATGCATTACACTGTTTCCATTGTCAGACTCCGGTTTACGAATAACCAAATCTTGTTTATCAATATGCTTGTATCCTTATACCGCTGTATAGTTGTCCACTGTAAATCTTAAACCGGCAATAATCATGTTTCAGATCTTTCATTGCCATGGCCAAGCAAATCTATGAATGCAATTGGGCTCCTTCTCGAGTAACCGAAGAACAGTTAAACAATCTTGTTAAAACAGGCGCTTTAGCCAAGAAAGATGTCATCCACTAGAGGGTCCCTGGCCCGGAAAATCCTCCTACACCCAAGGACGGAGAGGTAGTCGTGTTTGCTGACCATCTGAGTCGAGGTTTTAGCCCTCCCAGTTCGAAATTTTTCCGAGATGTACTAGCCAATTTTTAGCTGCGCCCTCAAGACATCGGTCCCAATTCTGTGACCAACATCTGCCACTTCCAAGTCTTCTGTGAGGTTTATCTGCAAGAGGAACCTACAGTCGAACTGTTTAGGGATTTCTTTCACTTAAACCGTCGCGCAGAGTTTTCGGATGGACCCAATATGGAACTGGGCGGAATGGCGGTTCAGAAAAGGAAGGAAGTTACCTTCCCTCATCCCAAACTCCACAGTCACCCCAAAGAGTGGAACCAGACTTGGTTTTCTTGCATGGATACATCTCCACCTGATGAAAACCCCCTGCCGGGTTACCACCCTGAACGCCTTAGCAACACACATCCTTTTCCTCAGAGGTTGACGGCAAAAGAAAGGGCCAACTATGCTCCCCAGTTATCAAAGCTTAGAGCCTTCATGGCGAACGGTTTGACAGGAGTTGATCTTGCTCGTTGCTGGATAAGCTGGAGTATTCTGCCCTTAAGCCGGCGCTCCGGTTTGATGTGTGAGTATACGGGGAGTTTGAAGGATGCTCAGCGGCACATTGACATTCAGCTTACAGATGCAGAAGTCACTGAGGCTGTAAAGAAAATGCTGAACGAATCGGAGGCTGTCTGTGCCCAAACCGGACTACTCCCTTTCTGCGCTTTCAACAAACCGCCAGCTGTAAGAATCATATAACTTTTTATCTAAAGTTGCTTTTGTCCAAATATTCTCTGAAAGTGTGATTATTTTCTGACAGGGTGATGATCCATTCTGGAACAAGAAACCACCACAAGACAAACCGGTCAAGCCGCAAGATAAACCGGTCAATCCAGTTCGACCAAAGACCAAGGTTATTAAAAAACCTGCCAAGAAAAGGACCACTGCATCCTCCGAGCTACCAGCTGATGATGATGTGGGTAATCCGGAATCAGAGGTAGAACTTGACTCTCTTGGTTCATTTTTCGTACATCTCATTGACAATGATTATTATCAGGACGACGCTGAAGGCATTCATGCCGATGAAGTAGAGGTAACCATTCTTTCCTCCGATTCAGATCCTCTGCCAACATCAAAAATCCGTCAAGCAAACCGGAAAGTAAAATTTTCTCACCCCCTTGCTTACTTGGACCCAAACTTTCTTTTGAAGATGCAGCAGCACGAGGCTCGCCGCACAACCCGGCACAGCGGCCAGGTAGTTACCTCCGCCGGTTTACCGAACAGTCCGGTTCAGAAACGCCGGTCAGAGGTCTCTTATCCCATTGATACTTCTTGCCCCAAAGCAGGTTGTTTCCGCCAGCCTCTTAACTCGTCTGATTCAAATTATCAGGGTAGTTCTCACTCATCTTCTGGCGAGTCGTCGGCCACAAAACTTCCAGCCCTCAAAACGGTTCTTGGGTGAGCTATACACTTGTTGTTATCCTTGATGTTGCTATTTTGATATACTGTACTGATCCTCATGTTTATTTTTCTCAACGCCAAGCCCAGACCCAGCAAGAAAGCTCGGTTGAATAAACCGACTGATGAAGACGTGGCTGTTGAACCGGAGAAAACTCCAGATCCTGAAGAGACCAACATTGATGCCATACTGAATGACCCACCGCCTCAAGACCATGACTTCACTGCTGAGCAGGCAGAAATTGACACCACAAGCCATGCTGACCAGCCAACCAGCCCTGTCCGAACTGACAATAAACCGGCAAGTCCAGTTAAAAATACTGACAAACCGCCAGCCCCAGTAACGGCTGCTGATGACAAAGATGATGACATTATGATTACTGGCACTGGCCATACCGCTCCGGGCAATCCTGTCGCTTTGTCAAAGCATACTGCCAAAGATGAGCTCTCTGCAATTGGCAAAGGCAAATGGAACGCCGATTTGTCAAATTATGCCCATCTGAATGCTCAAGACCTTCACTCTGGCTTCCTGAATCGTCTGTACACCAGCCGTGACTATGAAGCCGGTTTGGTAAATATGATGAAGGAGCGATATGAGGTAACTTCATAAGTGTTTCTCTCTTATATTTAATTGCAGTTTATCAACTCCAGTAGCCCCCAAGTGACGGTTTAAGATACCAATTTAAACCGGGACTTAGTACCAATTTCATGTTTGCAACAATGCATCTTAACTTCACTGATGTAGCCCCCAAGGGCCGATTTAACTTTATAAAGATGAACCGGGACTTTGTAGAAGAATTCCCATATCAGCATTTTATGAGCAAATACACATTAGCCCCCAAGTGCCAAGCTTAATACTTGTATTGTGCTTGGGACTTGTAAAAATTTCTGATTAAGAGCAAATATGCATTAGCCCCCAAGTACTAAGGGCATAACTTGTTATGTGCTTGGTACTTCAAATATGTACTGTCAACTCATTATATATCTGTCTCTTTATAGGCTGAACTGAGCAAGAAGGAAAGCCAAACCGCTCATCTGCAAGAGAACCTCAAGTCCCAACAAGCTGAAACCTCCAAAGCGAAGGAAGAATTGACTTGCGCTCTAGGCGCTATGGAGAAACTGAAAAAGGGCTTCAACAAAGAGCGGGCGGTTTGGGAGACTGAAAAATCCGCTTTGATAAAAAGGGCTAAAAAAGCAGAAGTTGCTCTTAAACCGGTGGTTGATGAACTGACCGGCGTAAAGCGGCAGATTCATGCCATGACTGCTGCTGTGTTCGGTAAAACATCTTTTCCTTTATACTTTCAACATATCTCTCCCATGTGTTGTCGGTTTACTGATGTGTACAATGGTGCAGGAACTCGCATTAGCCATCTGGGCTCTGATGTACAGAAGAAGTTGAAAGCCGCCTACACGCTGATAGAGCAGTTATATACCGGTGCACAATGGATCATCTGTGCCGCTTCACACAACAAGCCTCCCCCCACTTTAATTAAGGAAACCTTATCAAGGTTGTCGATGCTGCCTGCCCGGGTAGAAGAGCTAAAGAGATCTGCTGCAAGGGCGGGTGCTTTGACCGCACTAACCCGGGCAAAAGCATGGGTACCTGACCTTGATCCGGTGGAAGTGGCTAAAGGCTATCCCAGCTTAAAAGAAGACGGATCAGAATTTGATCAGGAGGATCTCCGCGCCATAAACCGGGAAGTACGTCCACTGGCTTGTCAACTGGCTGAAGAAGCTGATCTTTCGTTTTACCAGGCGAGCTATGACACCAATAACAAACGAGTTGCTGCACCAACTCCTGAAGTGCAAAATCTGATCCCTCCAATCCATAAGCACACCTATGCCCCTGATATTGAACCGTCAACCCTTATAAGCGACGAAGCTGTGTTCCAAGCTTTAACTGGGATCGACTGGACAACTATTGACTTCCAGCCGCTGGGTAGAGACGAAGAAGATGAACCGGTGCAAGATGATCCGCAACCGTCAGGTCAAGCTGATAAGCAATCATAATCCGGGGGCCGGTTTAGTCTTCCACGTGCTGCAATGCTTATTGAGAAACAATTATCCCTTTGGGCACTGAAACGCCTTGTAATAGGCTAGTTAAAACACTTGGTTTGTTATGCCTTCGTGCATATTTATCTGCAACTGATGCGTTTTAATCCGCCATGCTTAAGATATAATGTTCATAATCCATAGCTATTTATTCAAGTTGTTCCTGCAGATAAGAAGCTTAAGGCGCCCTGGCGGTTTACCACCGGGCGGGTCATGATACCCAAATACATATATATGACCAAGGTTTATAACCAAGGTTGTAAAGATAACCAAATATGGAAATATATGATACCTGTGACCTTTAGGCATAATGTTGGCTGACCAACTTTGTAGTGAGGGTCATAACCCTAATTTGGAGTATAAGTAACTCCTGTTATATGATATTGGTTGACAATAAAACCGTTCCGGGTTATGATAAACACCGGTTTATTCTATACTGGTGACTTTGAGTCAAAACCAGACCGGGCTGATATAACTTGATCATGTACTGACAACTTGTAGTTGACAGCCTAACCGGGTTGATAAACACCGGTTTGAAAACATCACAAATCTTATCAAAAGAAAGAAAAACTTAGCAAAAGGAAAATAAAACCATTGTAGTCGAGGCTTTTCACGGGCTTCCAGGCCCCAAATTCGAGGCTTTTCATGGGCTGCCAGGCCACTGAGTTAAACCATTTTTGCAAAGCCTTTTAAGATGGTCCTCAATCCTTAACCAATCATCGTTTTAACTTGACAAGTTCAGGGTCTTCATTTTAGAGTAACTTGTCAAAGTTCGAAGGGTCATACCAGGTTTACCTGGGCGGAGTGACTTACTTAAATAGGCAGGTTAACCCGGGGTTTTAGGTGTATACACCAGGCTTCCAAGCCATGGCTTGATAGCCTGTTACAAGTGTAGATTCTTAGTTCATTTCGACAGCAAAGAATCCCCAAGCAACATTGTGAGCTGTGCTCAGTGGGTGCCTATGTTTGAGCTGTTGTTTTACAACACTCTCTTTGGCCCTGGATTGATGTGGCTTTGAGCCGATCAAGAGGTGTGACTGTGGTTCGGATACGACCAAGCCCCCAAGTGATGATGTGGCATTGCGCCGATCAAGAGGTGTAGCTATGGTTCGGATACGACCAAGCCCCCAAGTGATGTTGTGGCATTGCGCCGGTCAAGAGGTGTAGCTATGGTTCGGATACGACCAAGCCCCCAAGTGATGTAACATAAAGCTTTGAGAAGCTGAATCACGGGGTAAACCGGACGCCGCTTTATAAACAGAAGCTCCATGTAACCACACATGATGTAAGAAAAACAACAGATACCCCGCTTTAGCTGAGGTTCCGGTTTATTATATTGATCATAATATATACAATGTCATAATATGTACATAAGCAGAGCCTATGGCTCAAGTATAGTAAGACCGAAGATGAGCAATATTCCACGGCCGGTTGGTCTCCTCCTCCGATTTACGTGAGTCTTTGCGCTCTCGAACATCGATTAGGTAGTATGACCCGTTGTGCAGATTCTTGCTGACCACAAAGGGTCCTTCCCAAGGGGGGATAGCTTATGCATATCCGTCTGATCCTGGATGAGTCGAAGCACCAAATCACCTTCTTGAAAGGTTCTGGTTCTAACCCGGCGGCTATGATAACGATGCAGATCTTGCTGATAAATCGCCGAACGGGCTGCCGCCATGTCACGTTCCTCATCTAACAGGTCAAGAGCTTCCTGTCGTGCCTTCTCGTTGTCAGCTTCAACATATGCCGCTACACGAGGCGAGTCATGACGGATGTCACTAGGAAGAACTGCTTCCGCTCCATAAACCATGAAAAATGGTGTGTATCCTGTCGATCTGTTGGGTGTGGTATTGATGCTCCACAACACAGAAGGCAACTCCTCAACCCAACAACCCAGCGTCCGTTGCAAAGGAACCATAAGCTGGGGTTTGATGCCTCTCAAGATCTCTTGATTGGCCCTCTCCGCTTGACCATTAGACTGTGGGTGAGCCACTGATGACACGTCAAGCCGGATGTGCTCACGTTGATAGAACTCCTTCATGGCACCTTTTGACAGATTGGTACCATTGTCTGTTATAATGCTGTGTGGAAAGCCGAACCGGAAGAGCACCTTTTTGATGAATTGAATCGTCGTGGCTACGTCACACTTACTAACTGGCTCTGCCTCCACCCACTTCGTGAACTTATCAACCGCCACCAAAAGGTGGGTCTTCTTGTCCTTGGACCTCTTGAAAGGCCCAACCATATCCAGCCCCCAAGTTGCAAACGGCCAGGTGATTGGAATCATCCTCAATTCTTGAGCCGGTATATGAGCGCGCCTTGAGAATTTCTGACAGCCATCACATCTTTTGACCAAGTCCTCGGCATCAGCATGAGCTGTCAACCAATAGAAACCGTGATGAAACGCCTTGGCCACCAAAGATTTTGAACCGGCGTGGTGACCACAATCTCCTTCGTGGATTTCACGCAAAATTTCACGGCCTTCCTCAGGAGACACACAGCGTTGAAACGCCCCTGTCACACTGCAATGATGTAACTCTCCATTGATAATAGTCATGGACTTGGACCGCCAGATTATCTTCCTGGCCAAAGTTTCATCCTCTGGTAACTCGCCCCGGTTCATATACGCCAGATATGGAACCGTCCAATCCGGGATAACATGAAGAGCCGCCACCAACTGAGCCTCTGGATCAGGAACAGCCAAATCCTCTTCACCAGGGAGCTTGACGGACGGATTATGCAAAACATCCAGGAAGACATTAGGTGGAACCGGTTTACGTTGGGAACCCAGGTGGCTTAAAGCGTCTGCCGCTTCATTCTTCCGCCGGTCCACATGATCCACCTGATAACCTTTAAAGTGACCTGCAACAATATCCACCTCACGACGATATGCTGCCATTGGTGGGTCCTTGGAATCCCAAGTGCCGGACACTTGTTGAGCCACCAGATCCGAGTCACCGAAGCACTTAACTCGGCTTAGGTTCATCTCCTTAGCCATCCGAAGACCATGGAGTAAAGCCTCATATTCAGCTGCATTGTTAGTGCAAGGGAACATTAAACGGAGAACATAACAAAACTTATCACCTCGTGGGGAAGTTAATACGACTCCAGCCCCCGAGCCCTCCAATTGCCTGGACCCATCAAAATGAATAGTCCAATAAGTATGATCCGGCTTCCCTCTGGCGCTTGTAATTCTGTCCAATCATTGATGAAATCCACAAGTGCCTGAGATTTGATCGCCGTTCGGGGTATGTATTTCAACCCGTGAGGCCCGAGCTCTATAGCCCACTTAGCAATCCGGCCAGTTGCTTCCCTGTTCTGGATTATATCTCCCAACGGAGCAGAGCTGACCACCGTGATGGGATGACCTTGGAAATACTGCTTAAGCTTCCGGCTTGCCATAAAAACCCCATACACCAATTTTTGCCAATGCGGGTACCTCTGCTTGGACTCAATAAGTACCTCACTGATATAGTAGACCGGCCGTTGAACCGGATATTCCTTTCCTGCCTCCTTGCGCTCCACCACAATAGCCACACTAACAGCCTGAGCATTAGCTGCCACATATAGTAACAATGGTTCTTTGTCCACTGGAGCAGCGAGAATCGGCGGATTAGCCAGCTGCCGCTTTAAGTCCTCAAATGCTTCATTAGCGGCGTCACTCCAGATGAAGTTATCCGTTTTTTTCAGCATCTGATATAAAGGGATGGCCTTCTCGCCAAGGCGACTGGCAAACCGGCTCAACGCGGCAATCCAGCCTGCCAGGCATTGAACATCATTGATACACTTCGGTTTAGCCAAGGAGGTGATGGCTTTGATCTTTTCCGGATTAGCTTCAATGCCCCTGTTAGACACCAAAAAGCCCAAGAGCTTGCCTGCAGGTACACCAAAGATGCACTTGGCCGGATTAAGCATCATTTTATAAACCCGCAGGTTATCAAAGGTTTCCTTCAAGTCATCAATCAATGTCTCCTTCTTCCTTGATTTCACCACAATATCATCCACATAGGCGTGAAAATTGCGGCCGATCTGTTTATGAAGACAATTCTGCACGCACCGTTGATAAGTCGCCTGGGCACTCTTGAGCCCAAAGGGCATGGACACATAGCAGAAGGCTCCAAAGGGAGTTATGAAGGCTGTCTTCTCCTGGTCTTTAACTGCCATTTTGATCTGATGATAACCAGAATATGCATCCAAAAAGCTCAAACGCTCGCAACCCGCCGTAGCATCAATAATTTGATCAATACGAGGGAGGGCAAAAGGATCTGCTGGACAAGCTTTGTTAAGGTCTGTGTAGTCCACACACATACGCCAAGTGCCGTTCTTTTTAAGGACCAGCACCGAATTAGCCAACCACTCAGGATGGAATACTTCAATGATAAATCCAGCCGCCAAGAGCCTGGCTACTTCTTCTCCAATAGCTTTGCGTCTTTCTTCATTGAACCGGCGGAGAAACTGCTTGACCGTTTTATATTTGGGATCAACATTGAGAGTGTGCTCAGCGAGTTCTCTCGGTACACCTGGCATGTTAGAAGGCTTCCATGCAAAGATGTCCCGATTCTCATGGATGAACTCGATGAGCGCGCTTTCCTATTTCGGATCCAAGTTAGCGCTG
Organism: Triticum aestivum; assembly: GCF_018294505.1. NCBI lineage: Eukaryota > Viridiplantae > Streptophyta > Magnoliopsida > Poales > Poaceae > Triticum > Triticum aestivum. The sequence goes on along the minus strand of NC_057814.1, from coordinate 387,100,906 downwards.
ATGCTAAACTGCTTGGACGAATCTCCAGGCACGAAGTCAACAAGCTTAGTCTCATCAGCCGATTTAAACTTCAGAGCCGGATCATGCTCTGTAGTTGGTTTCTTCAGCGAAGTCATATCTGCCGGATCAACATTGTCCTTGTAAAACTTCAACTCTTCTGTTGCACAAACCGACTCAGCATAAGCCACATCACCTTCTTCACACTCCAGAGCAATCTTGCCGCTCCCATGCACGGTTATAGTTCCCTTGTGACCCGGCATCTTGAGCTGCAGATAGATATAACAAGGTCGTGCCATAAACTTAGCATAAGCTGGCCGTCCAAATAGGGCATGATACGGGCTTCTGATCTTCACCACTTCAAAGGTCAAGGTTTCTGATCTCGAGTCATGCTCATCTCCAAAAGCCACCTCCAGAGCTATCTTACCAACAGGATATGCCAACTTACCAGGCACCACACCATGGAACACCGTATTGGACGGTTTAAGATTTTTATCTGTTAACCCCATGCGACGGAAAGTTTCATAATAAAGGATATTGATACTACTCCCTCCATCCATGAGTACCTTAGTGAACTTATAACCTCCCACCTGAGGTGCCACCACCAGAGCCAGATGACCCGGATTGTCAACCCGGGGTGGATGATCTTCTCTACTCCACACAATCGGCTGCTCGGACCAGCGCAAATAATGGGGCACCGCCGGTTCAACGGCATTCACCGCCCTTTTATGCAGCTTCTGATCGCGCTTTCCCAAGCTAGTGGTGAAGACATGATACTGTCCGCTATTCAACTGCTTCGGGTTGCTCTGATAACCCAACTGCTGCTGCTGCTGCTGATTGCCCTGATGATTATAGCCACCTTGGTTACCCTGATTACTTTGATTGTTATGTCCACCCTGATTACCGTGGAAGCCTGAACCGGAATTTCCTCCACCATAACCCGGCCCATGAGACCCGGGGCCCAAACCGCCTCCTAGTCCATGATCATACCGGAAAGAATCAGAATTTTTGAACTCTTGCATGATGTAACAATCTTTCCAGAGGTGCGTGGACGGGATCTCCTTCGTCCCATGCTTTGGACAGGGCTGGTTCAACAGATAAGACAAATGGTCCGGATTAGGACTTGGCCCTCCACCGCGCTGGGGCGGTTTACCCTTACGCCGCTGGCCCTTGTCATGTGTATTAGTATTAGCCACAAAGTCTAAACCGTGGTCCGCCTTACGCTTGTCGCCGTTTCCATGACCCGCCGGGTTGTGGTGCTGCCCCTTGGCGTTGCCGCTCTTTTTTCCCTTCCCTGTCTTATCATCGTCAGACTCGGGATCCTTGGTCCTATCAGAGTCGGCATACTTCACCAGTGCAGCCATGAGGGTTCCCATGTCATTACAATGACGTTTGAGCCGTCCCAACTTCAACTTCAGGGGTTCAAACCGGCAATTGCCTTCCAATGTTAAAACTGCGGTGTCAGCGTTGATGCGGTCCGATGAATGCAAAATCTCCGAAACCCGGCGCACCCAATGGGTTGTTGACTCTCCTTCCTCCTGGACACAGGCAGCTAAGTCCACAATTGACATGGGTTGCTTGCATGTATCCTTGAAATTCTGAATAAACCGGGCTCTCAACTCGGCCCATGACCTGATAGAATTAGCCGGTAAGCTCTTTAGCCAAGTACGGGTCGTCCCTTCTAGCATCATGGTGAAGTATTTCGCACATGCCGCATCATCCACATCCAGCATCTCCATGGCCATCTCATAGCTTTCGACCCATGTTTCACGGGATAAATCGGCGGTGTAATTCGGCACCTTGCGCGGGCCCTTGAAATCCTTGGGCAGGCGTAAATTGCGCAACGCCGGGATGAGACACGACACTCCCAAAGAACTAGAGGTAACTCCTGGTTCCACCGATGTGGTTGGACGAACCGGAGTAAGCTGACGGGCTTCATGCCGCGCCGCTAACTCGGCCTCTCTGCGTGGCCGAGCCCGGTCCACCACCTCCTGAGCATCACCAGCACCACCCGCCGGGTTATTGCCACGGGGCGGATCACGGTTCCGTGCATTGCTTGACACTGCCGGTTCATTCATACGCCTGCTGTAACTCCGGCTTGGACGGGGAGTGGAATGAATCCGATCGCGACTATATGAATAAGCCTCCTGTTGAACCAAGGCTGTCTGAAGAAGCTCCTTAACCCGACGCGTCTCGACCGCCGCCAGAGAATCGCCTTCGATCGGGATGGCCGCCAGCCGTGAAGCGGCAGCGACAATGTTGTCCATCAGGTTAGAGTAATGACCCGGCGGCGTGGGGACATGCGGTGTTACAATGTTGTTCTGACGAGGCGGATCCACCAGACGTGGCTGAACCGGCGCCTCTGCTCTAGGTGCCTCCGCCCGGTTTACCACCAGCGGATTATTGGTCCCTGCTCCTGGGGTGTTAAAGAGATTTCTAGCGTCATAAACCGGCGGCAGGCGAGATCGGTACCTCCTCTTCAGGACTTCGTTCGACGCACTCTGACCCAGCGTAATCCGGTAAGCTTGTGCATCCAAAGCGGCCCGCTCCGCAGCCATCCTGGTATCCTCAGCTGCTAAGTCGGCTTTGGCCTGGGTGATCTGATCTTTCACTTTCGTGATTTCCGCATTGTGTGCATCTTGATCCGCCGGGTTAACCTCCGCCATCAGCGTTGCCAACGCGTCAAACAAATCAGATAGAACCTGAGCTGGCGGTCGCACAGGGCCTCTTGCCCCGGCCGCTGTTGCCGCTGTCGATCCGGAAATCATCGCCGCTGCGGTCGAAGAGTGGAGCGCCGGTTGCATACCGGCCATGAAGATCGCAACCCGGTTTGGCAGATCAAAGGGGTCCGGAATACTGTCGCCATCGGAACAGCCCCCAATCCAGCCATCTTGTAACTGATATAACGACTCGGTCTCTCCGGTCGATGACTCATCGCCGGAATAAACGACGGTCTCACCACCAGATTCCGATCTATCCTCAGATTCCCCTCCATGGATAACTCCCACGAAGGCACGCTTCATGACAGGCTTGACCCGGGCAGATCTCGCACACTGAGCCGTTTCGACGAGGTCGGTGCAGATGTCCGGCTCAGGGCCCGGTTCGCCGATCTTGCCAATGAAAACGTGTATGCCACCAAAGGGGACCCGGTACCCGTACTCGATTGAGCCGGCCTCGGGGCCCCAGCCTGCATCGTCGATGTAGAGTTTGCCGCGACGACTCTTGGTCATCCGGCCCACAGCGTAACCCTTGAGTCCTTCGAAGTTGCCCTCCAAGAACTTGAAACCATCGTGCGATAGCCCCACGGTGGGCGCCAACTGTCGTGGTTTTGTCACGGCAGATGTCCTAGAGAAAGGACTTAGTCGTGGAGCCATCGCTACGGGTTAACTTAAAGGGGTTAAAGCAGACAAGGGACGCAAGAGAGTTTTATACTAGTTCGTCCCCTTACGATGAAGGTAAAAGCCTACGTCTAGTTGTGATGGAATTGCTACGGTTTCGATGAACAGGGAGCGAATACGCTTTGCCTGAGTCTTGAGTTGTTGTCTGTTGTCCCTGAATCGCCGCCGGGTCGTCCCCTTATATACATGGGTTGACGCCCGTCGGTTTACAGAATCCCGAGGCCGGCTCATGATCGTATCCGGCTCGGTCTCTGCTACTTCTATCTTACAATACAAGTTTACATATCAATGCCGGTTTATGTCTACAGGCCTTAAACCGGCTTTGGGCCCTGGGCGGTTTACGCCCAGTGGTAATATCCCCAACACACACCTTTTGAGAGAGACACGCATGAATCGTGATTTATTAGAATACTCTATGTGCTTCACTTATATCTTTTGAGCTAGGCAATTTTGCTCTAGTGCTTCACTTATATCTTTTTAGAGCACTGCGGTGGTTATATTTTATAGAAATTGATGAACTCTCATGCTTCACTTATATTATTTTGAGAGTCTTTAAATAGCATGGTAATTTGCTTTGGTTATAAATTTAGTCCTAATATGATAGGCATCCAAGAGGGATATAATAAAAAAACTTTCATATAAAGTGCATTGAATACTATGAGAAGTTTGATTCCTTATGATTGTTTTGAGATATGAAGATGGTGATATTAGAGTCATGCTAGTGGGTAGTTGCGAATTTGAGAAATACTTGTGTTAAGGTTTTTGGGTCCCGTAGCATGCACGTATGGTGAGCCATTATGTAACGAAGTTGGAGCATCAGATATTTTTTGATTGTCTTCCTTATGAGTGGGGGTCGGGGACGAGCGATGGTATTTTCCTACCAATCTATCCCCCTAGGAGCATGCGCGTAGTACTTTGTTTTGATGACTAATAGATTTTTATAATAAGTATGTGAGTTCTTTATGACTAATGTTGAGTCCATGGATTATACGCACTCTCACACTTCCACCATTGCTAGCGTCTCTTGTGCCGCGCAACTTTCGCCGGTACCATAAACCCACTATATACCTTCCTCAAAACAGCCACCATACCTACCTATTATGGCATTTCCATAGCCATTCCGAGATATATTGCCATGCAACTTTCCACCGTTCCGTTTTTTATGACACGTTTCATCATTGTCATATTGCTTTGCATGATCATGTAGTTGACATCGTATTTGTGGCAAAGCCACCTTTCATCACTTTTTTATATATGTCGCTCTTGATTCATTGCACATCCCGGTACACCGCCGGAGGCATTCACATAGAGTCATATTTTGTACTAGTATCGAGTTGTAATTTTCGAGTTGTAAGTAAATAAAAGTGTGATGATCTTCATTATTAGAGCATTGTCCCATGTGAGGAAATAAAAAAGAGATAGAAGGACAAAAAAGAGAAGGCCCAAAAAAGAGAAGAGAAAAAATGAGAGAAAAATAGAGAAGGGGCAATGTTACTATCCTTTTACTACACTTGTGCTTCAAAGTAGCACCATGATCTTCATGATGGAGAGTCTCCTATATTGTCACTTTCATATACTAGTGGAAATTTTTTCATTATAGAACTTGGCTTGTATATTCCAATGATGGGCTTCCTCAAAGTGCCCTAGGTCTTCATGAGCAAGCAAGTTGGATGCACACCCACTTAGTTTTCTTTTTGAGCTTCCGTAAACTTATAGCTCTAGTGTATCCGTTGCATGGTAATCCCTACTCACTCACATTGATATCTATTGTGGGCATCTCCATAGCCCGTTGATATGCCTAGTTGATGTGAGACTATCTCCTTCTTTTTGTCTTCTCCACAACCACCTTCTATTCCACCTATAGTGTTATGTCCATGGCTCACGCTCATGTATTGCATGAAAGTTGAAAAAGTTTGAGAACATCAAAAGTACGAAACAATTTCTTGGCTTGTCATCGGGGTTGTGCATGATTTGAATATTTTGTGTGATGAACATGGAGCATAGCCAGACTACATGATTTTGTAGGGATAAGCTTTCTTTGGCCATGTTATTTGAGAAGACATAATTGCCTTGTTAGTATGCTTGAAATATTATTGTTTTTATGTCATTATTAAACTTTTGTTCTGAATCTTACGGATCTGAACATTCATGCCACAATAAAGAAATTACATGGATAATTATGTTAGATAGCATTCCACATAAAAAATGTTTTTATCATTTACCTACTCGAGGACGAGTAGGCATTAAGCTTGGGGATGCTTGATACGTCTCCAACGTATCTATAATTTTTGATTGTTCCATGCTATTATATTATCTCTTTTGGATATTTTATATGCATTGATATGCTTTTTTACATTATTTTTGGGACTAACCTATTAACCTAGAGCCCAGTTCCTGCTTTTCCCTGTTTTTGAGTTTTGCAGAAAAGGAATACCAAACGGAGTCCAAACTGAATAAAACCTTCACGATGATTTTTCTTGGACCAGATGACAACCAGGAGACTTGGAGATGAAGTCGGAGGAGCCACGAGGCGGCCACAAGGACGGATGGCGCGCCTAGGGGGTAGGGCACGCCCCCACCCTTGTGGGCCCCTCGTGCACCTCCTGACCTAATTCTTTTGCCTATATATTCCCATATATCCCCAAACCAACAGAGGCATCCACGAAAAACTTTTCCACCGCCGCAACCTTTTGTATCCATGAGATCCCATCTAGGGACCTTTTCTGGCACCCTGCCGGAGGGGGACTCGATCACGGAGGGCTTCTACATCAACTCTATTGCCCTTCCGATGAAGCGTGAGTAGTTTACCACAGACCTACGGGTCCATAGCTAGTAGCTAGATGGCTTCTTCTCTCTCTTTGATTCTCAATACCATGTTCTTCTCGATGTTCTTGGAGATCTATTCGATGTAATACTTTTTTGCGGTGTGTTTGCCGATATCTGATGAATTGTGGATTTATGATCAGCTTATCTATGAATATTATTTGAATCTTCTCTGAATTCTTTTATGTATGATTTGAAAGCTTTGTAATTCTCTTCGAACTATCGGTTTGGTTTGGCCAACTAGATTGGTTTTTCTTGCAATGGGAGAAGTGCTTAGCTTTGGGTTCAATCTTGTGGTGTTCTTTCCCAGTGACAGCAAGGGCAGCAAGGCACGTATTGTATTGTTGCCATCGAGGATAAAAAAGATGGGGTTTTCATCATATTGCTTGAGTTAATTCCTCTACATCATGTCATCTTGCTTAATGCGTCACTCCGTTCTTTATGAACTTAATACTCTAGATGCATGCTGGATAGCGGTTGATGTGTGGAGTAATAGTAGTAGATGCAGAATCGTTTCGGTCTACTTGACACGGACGTGATGCCTATATTCATGATCATTGCCTTAGATATCGTCATAACTTTGCACTTTTCTATCAATTGCTCGGCAGTAATTTGTTCACCCATCGTATTATTTTCTATCTTTAGAGAAGCCTCTAGTGAAACCTATGGCCCCCGGGTCTATTTTCCATCATATAAGTTTCCGATCTACTATTTTGCAATCTTTTACTTTCCGATCTATAAACCAAAAATACCAAAAATATTTACTTTACCGTTTGTTTACTTTTATCTATCTCTATCAGATCTCACTTTTGCAATTGACCGTGAAGGGATTGACAACCCCTTTATCGCGTTGGGTGCAAGTTGTTTGATTGTTTGTGTAGGTATTCGGTGACTTGTGTGTTGTCTCTTACTGGATTGATACCTTGGTTCTCAAACTGAGGGAAATACTTATCTCTACTTTGATGCATCACCCTTTCCTATTCAAGGGAAAAACCAACGCAAGCTCAAGAAGTAGCATCATGCTTGCTTGAAATGTATTGTGAATGTTTAAAATTGTGCTAAAACTCCACCTAAACTTGAAGAATTAAAAAATTGGCACGTTTACTTGTTGAGGGTCTAATCACCCCCCTCTAGACCCCTCTTCTCGATCCTTTCAATCTCATGCTCCAATTAGAAGTCCAAAGTATCTATTCGGCGTCTCGGACATGGCGTTATATGAATCAGTTTTGAACCTCGATTTTGGTCAATACTTGGGTTGCCCGGCTCCTGTGTTTATCCCTTACGTTCCGATCCATTTGGCTAAGGGTTTAAAGGGAGAACCACTGGATTGCGCTGCCAGATCGAATGGCAAAGTGCCTCCGTGGGGAAAGCCAAAAACTAGTTGTCTTGGTGAGCGTAAACAGGTCGACTGTTTGACAACAACATCAAGCAATGTATCGTTCGAGATCACCCATGTTAAATGAAGGGATTTTTTATCAAATCAGCCGAAGTGGTAGGTGGAATAAACCCCGGCTACACAGCCAACCACTTCGAACACAGGGGCTCGTCATCAACCCCCACAATCAAGATCCTCCGACTAAGTGAAAGTTATAAAACCACTATAGTCTGATTGCCTTGTTTCTATGTGCATGGACCACCTTTGGAAACCGAGACCTCGGCTAAGGGTCATGATTGCCTATGAAACACCCTTTGTGAACCGCAAAAAGGGCCCGAAGCCGACGTCTGGTCACTTTCTTGAGGGTACACGGGAATTTCATCATAACACTTTCGTCATGTTGGTTTGATTCGTGTTTGCTTGTAACATCCCAAAATTCTAAATTTTGGAATGTTATATTAAATAAATAGTTTTGATTGATTGTTTGATTGTGGTGTGGTTGCTTGTGTGAATTTGAGTGAAATTTGAAAGTTAAATGAGAGGGAATGAAATGACTTTCCCAAACTTTCACCTTGCATTTATGTTCTCCATGAATTCAAATTTATTTCATCACAAAACCCTAGAGAGAAGATGACATGACTTCTTCCATTTAAATAAATAAAAAGGGTTTTTGAAAATATTTGAATTTCATTTGGAAAGATTTCAACTCAGAAAATTTATGCAACTCAATGATTTTCATGAGAGAAGATAAAATGACTTCTTCAAATCCTATGAAATATGAGTTGGAAGTTTCAAAGAATTAAAATTAAAAGTCCCTTTGAAATTATTTTTCAATTTGGAGCTATTTAATTTTTTTTCAAATTATTTTTCTCCAAAAATAAAATGTATGGAAAATAGGGTAAAATGATTCCCTACATAAGAAAATTGGAGAAAAATGGGTTTGAAATCATTTTGGTATTTTTTATTTGGTTTTTAAATAAATCAGTAGCACTATTTGCTTTATTTAAATTTCTGTGGAATTTATTTGCCGCTAAAAATATGTTCATGTTTTTGGATATATTTTCCTGAAAATTTTGATATATTATATGTCTATGATTAATTTCTATTTCTTTCACCTTTGCATTAGTTTTAATCTCTATTTACTTACTAAAAAAATCTGGCCGCAGCCCATCTGCCCCACCAGCCCACTAGACCACAGCGGCCTGCCCGCGCCGAAACCTCCCCGGCTCGGTCAATCGATCCCCTCTCTCGTTCCCTCCCCCGCTGACAACCGGGGCCCGCCCGTTCTTCTTCCTCCCCACGACAGAAGAACGCCTGCACGTACACGACAACAGAAGCAACTCAAATCCTCTCGATTCGATCTGTGTTTTGCCCCTCCTGCACGACAAGCGCCCTATATATATATTCATCTCCCTCGCCTCATCTGATTTTTGCAAAAATCTTCGTCTCGAGCCCCTCTTTCTGTTTAATCAACTTGAATCAGGTTTGATAATTTAAAATTTGGTTTCAAGCAGATTTGAATTTGAGGTTCTTTTGACCGTAGTTTCAGTTTCGTAGCTCCGATTCGATTGATTCTTTTTGCTGATCGAATCTCTTCAGTTGAACTTTCAGATTTGATCTTCTTATTTGAGTTTTACCTGTGCATATTTGCTTGATTGCTTATGTATGCTATTTTTTGTTTGCGATAGAATTCCCGGAGTGCGAAGCGTGCTACTACGAGTCTCTACGGTTTGCAGATTGTCAGCAAGGCAAGTAACACATTGATCATACTCTTTCCATACCCAGTTTTTATGCATTAGTTTCACCCCTCAATCATTGCATGAGTAGGATCTCTTAACATGTGGGTTTGGGAAGTAGATGATGAGGTAGAACCTATTGCCCTTTTATTATCAAACCCTTGGGAGTTACTTCTATGTCATGCTTATATTGCCATGCTATGCTAGTAGACGTGGATTGGGTTGAGTGTATCCATGACAGATGTGAGATTGTTAATTAATGGTTTACTTAAGGTGGCTACTTAAATACACATCTGGGTGGATTAGTTGCGGGCACCTGGAGAATCCAGTGTTGTCCTAGGATATCCCGGAGTACCCGTGTGATCATCCTATGGTACGCCACCCAGGCTCAAAGGGATCATAAGATTATTCATGCTAGAAACTTCCGTGTGCAGCCACAAGCTATTATGGACTCTAGCATAGTTGAGTATGTTGCATGACCTCTTTCAGTGGTGGGCTAGGAGATGTAGGGGAAAGTAAGTGTAACTGTCCACCCAGAGTAAAGAGTTCATGTTTCTGAAAGACTGTGTCTCGGTCATCAATTTCTCAAACACCATGTAGTGCGAGAAATCCAACGGAGGAGATCGAGTCTTGTGGGCAAAAGTGCGCAAACCTCTGCAGAGCAAACTAATCATGGTTAGCCGTGTCCCCGGTTATGGACATCTTGAGTATCTGGTTCTTGGATTGTCATGTTGATCTCATCACTCTAAATTAATTTATTGGGTTATTAATACTGCTTAATTGGGATTGAGTTGGAGGAACCGTCTCAATGTTTAACAACTACCATGATAGTTAAACAAATTATATTCCTTTGTTGTAGGGAAAAATTGGCTTTCCGTAAAACCTTGTAACCATAGAGCCTCCACCAGCCATATATGCATGTAGTGATAGCTTTTATTCTGTTCATTGCTCTACTGTGTTACATTGCGAGCATATTCCATGTGCTGACCCGTTTCGGGCTGCAACATATCATGTTGCAGACTTTTCAGACGAAGAGTAAGGTGCGCTAGGTCGTTGTCGTGCACTCAGCTATGCCATTGGAGTTGATGGACTCACTTTATCTTCCAAGCCTTCCGTTGTTATCTTATTTAGATGGCCTTAAGCCATATTTATTGTATTAAGTTCTCTTTTGAGACTATCGATGTAATAAGTGTGTGATTGCTACTCTGTTATAAATCCTTCGAGTACTGTATGTGTCAGCATTACCGATCCAGGGATGACACTTATGCACAGAGATTTGACCGTCTGAGGTCGGATCGCTACAAGATGGTATGAGAGCACATGTTGACTGTAGGACGTGACCCATAGAAACTGGCAAGCCCATAGGAAAAGATTTTTCTCTACAACTTTCTTTTCAAAAGGATCTTTTACCTCCCTTCTTTTCTGAGCTTTATCAAAATATTCCCTTTTTAGTTGGACAATACCCTTTCCCCTTTTGACCACACGAAGATTCGACTGATGAGACCACTCCAAGAAGTACAAGATATCGGACAACTAAGACCACTTTGGAATGAAGAGGATTCTACCGTGCGTTATAATGGTTGAAGACTCCGAAGACTAGGAGAATTTGAAGGCTCTGAAAAATTTCCGGATTGGTATGACCTAGGAAGGCTACCCTGATAGAACTTGTCAGACTATTGAAGCTGTCAATACCCGAGATCAAGGTGTGTCGGAAAAAGACCGGAACATGAAGCGTAAAACTCAAAGTTTTGTCAAGAAAACCCTAAGGCAGGAGATATCAACTATGGAATGATAGTTCATGTCAATGACTAGGGCAGAAACATGGCTATCCGTGATGTTATCGCCCGCTTATGCTATTGTCACCGTGCTGAGTTAAGCATGCATTCCTTCGGATGGATTGGATGGTAGAAGGCTGATGGAGCATCTATCAGCAAAGGATACAGTTTTAACCTTAGCTGGTGTATCGCCAGGATCTAGAGAATTACATCAAGAAGATTAAGATGGATGCGCAGGAAGCCGTATTTGACAAGGAAGCATTTTGTGAAGAACTTAGGACCCAGAAGCTGAAGGAGCAAAACCTCGAGATACAGGAGATTCGTCAGGAACTGAAGGACAGTAGGACCGTGGCTCATGCCATGGATGTTGAAACCCAGAAGTTTGGAACGCAACTCCAGAACATTGAAGGACGTCACGAGACTCTTCGCGTCAACAGAGATGATCTGGCAAAAGAACTTGAGAAGAACAAGCACAATCGGAAGAAGCCATCGGAGACATGAACAAGACTTGAAGAGTTTGGTGACTTTGAAGATTTATTGACCTTTAGAAGACCATACCCATGTTATATACCTACGTTAGATGCGACGATTGTGAGCTGTCATTTGTTTGATGTTTTTCCGACAGCCACAAAATAAAAATCTGTCTTTTCAAAACTATTGTTTGTATTGTCTGTATCCCTCTCTATCTCTCCCATCTCACCGCAAACCCATGGACCCAATAGAGGATGAATGGAGATGAACTCACATTTTCGGGACCGATAAGTCAATTGGAGACGGACCAATGGATTCAGAACATGGAGGATCACATGAAGAATAACACTATAGCCGAAAAGGATATGGCCCAGCATGCACTTCAGTGCTTTGAAAGAGGTGCTGCTACTTGGTGGAGGATGTACCAAACCATCAATGGATGGCAAGGAGTAACCACTTGGAAAGAATTTAAGTTGACTCTGCTAAAGTCTCGGCTTGTGTCCTAGAATTTGAAGCCTTATGGAAATGATATGAAGAAACCTTGTGCATGCAAGCTCTGTGGAGAAATAGGACACAACCATAAGGAACACAAGGATGAATGCCCTCATTGTGAAGAAAGTCACCCAGAGGAAGAATGCCCCACTAGGCAGCTACCTTGTTTCTTGTGTGAAGGGACTACCCACTACCCTACTCAGTGTCACATTTACCCCATGGTACAAAGAACCATCCAGCAGAAGGAAGAAGCAATGAAAGGAGCCCTCATGGAAATTTTAGAAGAACTTGTGATGATGGAAGAAGTGGAGGACACAGCCGAAGAAAACCCAATTAAACCCTGCACCAAGTCATGCTATTCATGTGGAGAAGAAGGACACATCTCCCAAAATTTTCGGAATAGGGACGTAGTAGAATTCCCGACAGAGGAAGTAGAGTATGACCCACAGGAAATAGAAGCCCTGATTGGAACGGAAAAGTCCAGGAAGAGAAATAGATTGGATGCCAGGAAGGACCTGAGTCATATCACATGTTTTAGGTGCAAAGATTCAGGGCACTACTTTAGCGGTTGCCCAAAAAGGAAGCCGAGGACCCAAGGAGGCTATGTAATCACAAGGAAACCACGAGACTGGTCAGAAGTAATATGTTTCCGTTGTAATGAAGCAGGGCACTTTGCCAGAGATTGCCCCAAAGAGGAGGAGGCTTGTGTTAAATAGTTGAGTCTGTGAGAAATATAGAAGTAGTATGGGAACAATTCTTTTATATTGAGATGTTGAGTTGAGGCATGTAATGGAAATGCAGGAGATTGTAATAATTGGAGAATCAATAAAGTTAGCATTGTTGGTACTGATTTGGATTTTATGAGTTGTTACTCTATGAAGAAAGATTTTTGACCATTTTCGAGGATATGAGAAATACGGTCTATGGATGAATTTGGGCATTTTAAGGGTGGTAGTACCCTGCGAGGACATTTGACCCCTGGAGAAGATAATGACATTCCACGGAGTGGACTTTGGACAAGATAAGTACGAGTATCTCGATATGTGGGATACCTCAAGAGTATGAAGGGATGAAGTACTATTGGATATATAGGAGGTATAATGTTGGTAATATGGAGCAATTGTAACTCCATGATGAGTCTGAGTAATACGTCTTAGTTTGATACAAATAGAAGGTAGGGAGACTGTACAATTGGATGGATTTAAGAATACTAGGAAGCTGGATGTTGGAATAATGATCAGTTGCCCACGATGATGAGTTCAAGGTTTACAAGTGATGAGATGGGCCATAACCCACAAGCCCCAGGACCTGCCAAGAAGCAAGCACACTCTTGCTGAAGGAAAAACCCTGGAAGAAGTTACGACTCTATCGACAGACGATCGTATAGGAGTAACGCAAAACCAGAGACTTGTGAAGAAACGATAGATGTTCGTTTGGCTTGCAGAATCCATGGATTTATCCGAACTTGGTTCGTCGACAAGAGAAATTCTGCAATGCTTGTGAGGATGACCGAGTGTTAGAATGCGAGATTCGCTAAACCATATACAAGGTAATGATTTGGGTGCGGGATGGATTGATCACCATACCGACTTACTCTTATTATTCGCCTTGCTATATGGGATGGTAAATCTGAGTGACTTACCCATAGTAGAGAGACGACGATCAAAACCTTGTTTAAACCTTAGCATGGTATGACAATTTTTCCCCTTGTACAAGGCAGCCGTTGCCAATCGTAGGCCATACGGTGAGAATGAAGCCCAGACCCGTTTTCTGCAGGGACCCAGTCAAATTGTTTGATGACTACCATGAGGTATCGATAGTTGTTTAGTATTGGTTGCAGACCTGTCAGCTAAGAAGACCCAGTCGCCGAAGAACCTTACCAAGATGAAAGGACAGAAGAATTGAGGAAAAAGTTATGCCACTACCGGAAGAGCCAGAGAGGGAATTATCCTGAAAATCTGAGAAGATCGACCGTGTCATCAATAAGGGTGGAGTATATAAGTTCTGATGGAACCGTAACCATGCTTCTAATGGTGGTAGCACCCCAGACCCCCTGTGACGATCGATGGATTTTGAGAAGACCCCCAAACCTAACCTATTTCTTTCTAGCCTCTCCGAATATCGAGGGCGAGATTCATTTTAAGGGTGGTAGGTTTGTAACATCCCAAAATTCTAAATTTTGGAATGTTATATTAAATAAATAGTTTTGATTGATTGTTTGATTGTGGTGTGGTTGCTTGTGTGAATTTGAGTGAAATTTGAAACTTTGAAAGTTAAATGAGAGGGAATGAAATGACTTTCCCAAACTTTCGCCTTGCATTTTATGTTCTCCATGAATTCCAATTTATTCCATCACAAAACCCTAGAGAGAAGATGACATGACTTCTTCCATTTAAATAAATGAAAAGGGTTTTTCAAAATATTTGAATTTCATTTGGAAAGATTTCAACTCAGAAACTTTATGCAACTCAATGATTTTCATGAGAGAAGATAAAATGACTTCTTCAAATCGTATGAAATATGAGTTGGAAGTTTCAAAGAATTAAAATTAAAAGTCCCTTTGAAATTATTTTTCAATTTGGAGTTATTTGTTTTTTTAATTATTTTTCTCCAAAAATAAAATATATGGAAAATAGGGTAAAATGATTCCCTACATTAGAAAATTGGAGAAAAATGGGTTTCAAATCATTTTGGTATTTTAAAATACTTTCTTTGGTTTTTAAATAAATCAGTAGCACTATTTGCTTTATTTAAATTTCTGTGGAATTTATTTGCCGCTAAAAATATGTTCATGTTTTTGGATTTATTTTCCTGAAATTTTTGATATATTATATGTCAATGATTAATTTCTATTTCTTTCACCTTTGTATTAGTTTTAATCTTTGTTTACTTATTAAAAAAATCTGGCTGCAGCCCATCTGCCCCACCGGCCCACTAGACCACAGTGGCCTGCCCGCGCCGAAACCTCCCCGGCTCAGTCAATCGATCCCCTCTCTCGTTCCCTCCCTCGCTGACAACCGGGGCCCGCCCATTCTTCTTCCTCCCCACGGCAGAAGAACGCTTGCATGTACACGACAACAAAAGCAACTCAAATCCTCTCGATTCGATCTGTGTTTTGCCCCTCCTGCACGACAAGCGCCCTATATATATATATTCATCTCCCTCGCCTCATCCGATTTTTGCAAAAATCTTCGTCTCGAGCCCCTCTTTCTGTTTAATCAACTAGAACCAGGTTTTGATAATTTAAAATTTGGTTTCAAGAAGATTTGAATTTGAGGTTCTTTTGACCGTAGTTTCAGTTCTGTAGCTCCGATTCGATTGATTCTTTTTGCGGATCGAATCTCTTCAGTTGAACTTTCAGATTTGATCTTCTTATTTGAGTTTTACTTGTGCATCTTTGCTTGATTGCTTATGTATGCTATTGTTTGTTTGCGATAGAATTCCCGGAGTGCGAAGCGTGCTACTACGAGTCTCTACAGTTTGCAGATCGTCAGCAAGGCAAGTAACACATTGATCATATTCTTTTAATACCCAGTTTTTATGCATTAGTTCACCCCTCAATCATTGCATGAGTAAGATATCTTAACATGTGGGTTTGGGAAGTAGATGATGAGGTAGAACCTATTGCCCTTTTATTATCAAACCCTTGGGAGTTACTTCTAGGTTATGCTTATATTGCCATGCTATGCTAGTAGACGTGGATTGGGTTGAGTGTATCCATGACAGATGTGAGGTTGTTAATTAATGGTTTACTTAAGGTGGCTACTTAAATACACATCTGGGTGGATTGGTTGCGGGCACCTGGAGAATCCAGTGTTGTCCTAGGATATCTCGGAGTACCCGTGTGATCATCCTATGGTTCGCCACCCAGGCTCAAAGGGATCATAAGATTATTCATGCTAGAAACTTCCGTGTGCAGCCACAAGCTATTATGGGCTCTAGCATAGTTGAGTATGTTGCATGACCTATTTCAGTGGTGGGCTAGCAGATGTAGGGGAAAGTAGGTGTAACTGTCCATCCAGAGTAAAGAGTTAATGTTTCTGAAAGACTGTGTCTCGGTCATCCGTTTCTCAAACACCATGTAGTGTGAGAAATCCAACGGAGGAGATCGAGTCTTGTGGGGAAAGTGCGCAAACCTCTGCAGAGCAAACTAATCATGGTTAGCCGTGTCCCCGGTTATGGACATCTTGAGTATCTGGTTCTTGGATTGTCATGTTGATCTCATCACTCTAAATTAATTTGTTGGGTTATTAATACTGCTTAATTGGGATTGAGTTGGAGGAACCCTCTCAATGTTTAACAACTACCATGATAGTTAAACAAATTATATTCCTTTGTTGTAGAAAAAATTGGCTTTCCGCAAAACCTTGTAACCATAGAGCCTCCACCAGCCATATATGCATGTAGTGATAGCTTTTATTCTGTTCATTGCTCTACTGTGTTACATTGCCAGCATATTCCATGTGCTGGCCCATTTCGGGCTGCAACATATCACGTTGCAGACTTTTCAGACGAAGAGTAAGGTGCGCTAGGTCGTTGTCACGCACTCAGCTATGCCGTTGGAGTTGATGGACTCACTTTATCTTCCAAGCCTTCCGCTGTTATCTTATTAGATGGCCTTAAGCCATATTTATTGTATTAAGTTCTCTTTTGAGACTATCGATGTAATAAGTGTGTGATTGCTACTTTGTTATAAATCCTTCGAGTACTGTGTGTGTCAGCATTACCGATCCAGGGATGACACTTATGCACAGAGAGTTGACCGTCTGAGGTCGGATCGCTACATTGCTACTTTGATAATTTGATATGTTGGTGGACCAGTGCTTAGGTGTTGTTCTTACTTGAACAAACCTCCTACTTATGGTTAACCCCCTGGGTGCTTTGATATGTTGGTTTTAGAGAATTTGTAGAGTTGGAATTAGATCAAACGGAGGAACGAGGGGCCCATAAGACACATGGGTGCGACCACCCCCTGGGCGCACCCATGTGCCTTGTGGCCTACTCCTTCGCCTTCTGGCCTCCTCCCAAAGCTTCTAGGGTCTCTTATGCCCCAAAAAAAATCGTCAAAAAGTTTTGTGACATTTTGACTTCGTTTGGTACTGATTTCCTCGAAAACCAAAATCTAGCAAAAAACAGCAACTGGCACTTGGCACCAAGTTAATAGGTTAGTCCCAAAAAGTGATATATAATTGCATATAAAACATCCAAGATTGATACTATAAAGCATGGAGCAATCAAAAATTATAGATACGTTGGAGACATTTCATTTATCAACTTGCATCACAGCAAAATTCAATTGTCCATCATTAATGGCCGATTGTATCTGGCGTCGAAAAACATTGCAATCGTTAGTAGCATGAGAAAATGAATTGTGGTACCTACAGTAAGCACGCCGGTTTAGCTCCTCAAATGGTGGTATCGTGTGTGATATTCTAATCATCTTATCTTGCAAGAGAGCATCAAATATTTTATCGCACTTAGATATATCAAAAGTAAACTTCATCTCCTCATCACGATTCTTGTGAATCGGCTTAAGAGCATTGCATGTATAGGGTTTGGCCTTTGAGGACCAAATAAATTCAGTAGTATAGACGTCAACCTCATCGTCCGAATCATCATTGTATTCAACCATATGCATTCTAGGACGATCGGTTCTAGATCTATGAATGTCTTTACTTCGACTCTCTTGAGCCGAAGCTTTTTGCAAGACTTGGTTAATATAGAAAAACTCGTAACTTTCTAGCCTCTCTTCAGTATGATTTTTCAAGCCATTAAGAACAAGATCCGCCAAGTCTCTCTCGCTTATCACTAAGTTATAACATCGGTTTTTATATCTCTAAGTCTCTTGACATAATCGGTGACCAATTCGTCATGTTTTTGCCTAACCGATGTAAGATGAGACAACTTAAGCTCATTATCGCCGCTATAAAAGTGATGATGAAACTTTTGCTCTATTTGCGACCATAAGAGAATTGAACCATGCGGTAAAGCAGCAAACCATGAAAATGCAGTGCCAGTTAAAGATAAGGCAAATAAACTCACTTTCAATTCTCCTATGGAACCTGCTTCACCTAAGTGCATTACATAATGATTAGCATGTTCCCATGTTGTTTTCATGCCCTTTCCACTAAATTCAACACAACCAGGAGCCTTGTAACCTTGAGGGTACAAAACTGCGTCAAAGTGTTCAGGATAAGGCTTTTGATACACACAACTCGTTTTCGAAAGTTTCTAGAAACATCTTATGCAAATCCTCCATTAATTTGGTTAAAATTGGATCCGAGGCAGATGAAGATGCTTGTGGCAATAACATAGGAGCAACCTAAGTACTAGCTAGTGGTGCAACCTGTCGGATGGGTGCGGAACCATAATTCGGCGGAAGACCAAACATGTTTGTGCCTGGGTGGTGTGACAAAGTGATTCGGCGTTGGCACCGAACTGGGCACACTCATAATAGGATTAGGATATGTAGGTGCAGCCACAAACTGGTTGGTTTGACTAGGGTAAAAATTCAATGGCATATTATATTATTGTTGCACAGGAGGTGCCGATGAAATAGCTAAATTTGGACTAGGGTTTTCAGATATACCAACAATACCACTAGATGACGGAGGCATATTTTTTCTGAGCATTAGCACTTGCTACGAAAGAATTGTATGTCATCACATTACCCTTACTAACAAGACCTTCAATCACAGCCACTTGCTGTGGATAAAAAACTTTACTCATGGTGATTTCATCTTGTTCATTAATGGGAGGAGGGAAATTCACGTTTCCAACCGAAGTGATGTCGCCTTGACGGTCCTTGTTGAAACCTGCAAGAAACGCCTCCAAATCCTCCTCCTCACACTTCTTCTTGAGTGCCTCAACAACCTCTTCACCTGCTTCTTGTGTGCTTCGTAGGCCTGGCGATGTTCCTCTGATAGTTCATCAAGATGGGGCTTGATGATGTTATCGTCGTCAATCTCTACGGAATTGGGAAGCTTGCCATTGTCGGTCATGATGGATGATGACGATGATTGCTCTGTTGTCCCCAGTGGAGTCGCCAAAAAGTGTATTCGCACATGAACACGTCACCGTGTACCTCCAACGCCAAGGCTGATGCACCGCAGCTCACGTCAAAGGAGACCCGCCTGGAAGCGTGGTACGCAAGCAATCCGACGGATGATTTTGAGGACCCAAAACCTCACACACCCAGGAGGGACCCTGTCTGGACGCACGACGGCTATGTGCCACCCAAGGTCGGTTCGCCCGCCCCTAGAGCCTCGAGGATAGCTGCCCTTCAACACGAAGAACAAAGGAAGAACGAGAGAGAAAGAACAAGGGAGAGATGTAAAAACTAAGGTAATAAGTAGTATATTGATTTGTCGACTGTGTGTTGTTCAATCGGTCGTAACCTCTCTTCTATGATGAGGCGGTTGGATTCCTGTACAAGAAAAGGACTAAAAATTTCGTCCAAAACGTCAAAAACCCTAACCTAACTCGGACAGGAAACTTTGGCAATTTTCCAGATCAACTCGGAGCCTCCAAGTGCTTTCGCTCGGTCTCACCGAGTGGACATGGCCAACTTTTTGTAATCTTTTGTATCTCACTCAAAATTTCCGAGTGGTTTTACTCGGTACCGAGTCAACTCGGTCTCACCGAATCAAATCAACTCGGTTGGTCCGAAATGACTGTGCAGTTTCTGTTTTGACCTTGTTTTGCCTCCACAGGTTGCATACGACCTTGGATTAAGACGGTTTATATATAGGAATCAACCATTTCGACGAGATGTACAACTTTCATGTTGAAACCTTTTCCATTAGAGGCTGTGTTAATTGAGTTTTTGGCCATTTTATAATCTGGTATCAGCATGAGCATCTCTCAAATTGTCACAACTTTTGCATCCGAACTCCGTTTTGGCCCATCTTCGTATTCATCTTGATCTTCTAGAATCGAGCCATCCAATGGTGACTTCCAATCATAAGTCTGAATTAATCTTGACATAGCTTTAAGCAACTTTTACGATTGTGCCACTTTTGAGCGTCAACAACTCCATCGACAAAACTTTTTGTTAACCAACTTTTTCTTCTTCTTTTTCTGTTTCTTTTAGTGTGACTAAATTTCCGAGTGTGAAGATGTTTGATGTCTTACTAGTTTGGCTTGCCTCCCTAGTTCTAGGCTCGGTGGGTTTAGTTGTGTCTTTTTCTAGTTCGAGCTGAGCATTCCTTGTCTCTCTGCTCTGGGTTCTTTGCTCATGCCTTCCTGCGTTCACGTCATGTTTTGTAACCCTCCTTTGTACTCAATTCTCTTTCTTCTATCAATAAAATGATACGCAAGCTTTGTGTATTCGCGAAAAAAGGTTAGAAGCACCCGTGTGCCCTGAAGTGAGTGATCTTAATCGACAACTTAAGCGCCGGTTTGTGTTTTTTTGTGCCTAATACATATTTTACAGGATTCACAATTTTTTTTCATGCCTACGCACACCCCCATCGTTCGCTAGTCTAATGGGTTGCCAGCCCATTCTTTCCTTCCTGGGTTTACGCTGATATTTTCAAATGATAAAGTTGGACTAAATTCTTTTTCGTTTTTCTTTCTATTTTCTGTTTCTCTATATTTTTCATTTTAATAAAAAATGCACAGTTTTATGAAAATCACGAAAAAAATTGAGTTCATGAAACTTTGTCAAATTCACGAACTTATATTCTAATTTGTAGAAGTGTAAAGTATTTGTGGATTTTCTATAGATTTTCTAAACTCCCTTCAAATTTTTGAATTTTTATTCCCGCACACATTTCTCAATTTTGAGAACTTTATTAAAATTAATGAAATTAATGAACTTTTTTTCAAATTCATGAACGTTTTCTAATATTTGAGTTTTTTTAAATCATGAACTTTTTTCCTTTTCGAATTATTTATTCAAATTTCTGAACATTTTTCAAGTTTACGAGGATTTGTTTTGTTTTTAAACTTTCTGAGGTTTTTTCTTTTTTAATTGCATGAATTTTTCAAACTCGTAATATTGTTTACATTCATGATATTTTTTTCCAAGTTCACAAACTTTTCTAAAGTTGATGAACTTTATTCACATTTTTTTATCAATAGTGTTATAATAAACTGGTTGTTTTTCCCTACCAGACCAACAACAGAAAAAATATAGAGGGCGTAGCGGCAAGCAGATGGCGCGAAGTTGGGCTGCGGCCCGCTAGCATGCAGGCGAGGGTGTAAACAGTTCTTCGTTTTTTCCTTGGTTCTTTTTAAATAATTTATTTTCTTTGTTTTTTTGCCTTTTCTGTTATTTCATTTTTCTTTTATATTTTTGTAAATTTATGTCCCTTTCTTATTTTTTTTATTTTGTTGTGGTTTACTAATTATTTTCTACTTTTGTTTCCTGTTTCTTTATTCTATGAGGTAAAATGTACATATTTTCTTAGCGCCACCTTAGAAAAATTAGATATGTCAATATTTTTATAAAAGTACAAAGGATTCTTTAAAAAGTAAAAAAATAGCAACTTGAATATTTCCTTGAATGTACTCGAAACATTTTTGTTGAAAAGCATGAACCTGTATGAAAAGTACATGAATAATTTTTTCGAACACCTGTAACATTTATTCAGGGTGTGCGCATTTTTTATAGAATAGCATGGACATTTATTTAAAGTTCCTGAACATTATTTCGGTAGTGTGGTTTTTTTAGCAAAAGTATATGAACATGTTTGAATAATGTGAAGATTTATTCAAAATATCTAAAAAAAATTGTAAGAAATGTGAACTTTTTATTTAAAGTTCAAGATTTTTTTTTGAAACGGTGTGAACATTTTTTATTTTCTGAACCATGCAAGAGAGCTGCATGTGAAATACTCATTCGGCATCAGAATATAAGGCGTTTTTTGACACCGTGATAGTGCCAAAAAATGTCTTATATTTGATATATATATAGAGAATATATAGATATATGAGAAAAAAAAGGCAAACAACCCGTACATAATTCGGTGACCAAACAAGGTAACAACAACAACATAAGGAATAAGGCAAAACCAAATGTACAGGAGACAAAACCATCAACACTGATAACTAGGACACCTTGATGACTACAACACCAACATTGGGATGCAGGAGGAAGACAATGACATTGGTATTGCAACGCTACTTTCACACACAGGGAGCTCACGTGCCCATACACGAGCTTGCTCTCATGCATAACCAGTTTTTTTTTTTTTTGAGGGAACAACGTTGCACTTTATTCAAGAATGATGGTGGGCAGAACTTTTACCATATCATGCGGCTCAATTAGCCAAACATTCATGCCAAAATCTAATGAAAGAGAAAATTTGGCTAAACTATCCGCTTCAATATTCCTTCTTCTAGTTTCATGGATGCAATTACATGCATCAAATTCTCCCTTGTGAGCTTTGATCTCCATGACTATCATAACATTCCGTCCGCTCGTGTTTCCAGAGATATCCTTGATAGCCGAGGGGTACGTTGTCACAGAAATGATAATGCTTTTGACTGTAAGATCAAGAGCCAAGGTCCGTGCCTCCCTACATGCACAGCCAGATGGAGCCTAGAATCCTCTGACCCACTATTGTTGCAACCCAAAAGCTTTTAGAAACTTCATTGGCCCTCCGGCAATCGGAAAAACCTTGGCACGTGCCCAAGAAAGTCCATTGTCATGCTTCTCAGCAAGTATCAACGGAGACGCCACTATGGTAAAAATAAAAGCAACAAATTAATAGTTGTCGTTGACGCCCAGGTTCGACACCCATCTATTCGCGCCCTTGATCAGCTATTCTTCTCCAACATCAGAGACAACCTTGTGGACGCTTGCAAGGCGACCCTGAAGAAATTATTGTTAAAAACACGTAGCTTCACATTTAATTTGTTCGACCATGCGGTCCATCAAAGAGAAAATACCCTCGAAGGACCTCCTATTGCGCTCCTTCCAAATCGACCAAGCGACCAAGATGACCATGGTGTTGAGTCTGTTCCGAGCGCAAAAAGGTGCATTGTCATAGCGAAATCCCTATTGGACGCTCGTTGCATCATAATGTTGAGCAAACGAACACATGGATCGAGCGGGATCGCATTCATTGGGCCGGCCCAATTATGTGATTCGGTTTTATGAACCTTCTAGCAGTTCTGTCTAGTTTTACGGGTATTGAGAACCTTCCAGAAGGTTCTTTGAACCGGTTTTTTCTTTTTTTTTCTTTTTCGTTTTTTCCCTTTTATTTTTCTCTTTTTATTTCCTGTTTGAACAAATGTTCAGAAATTTGAAAAATGCTCGCATTTTAAGTTTTTATACACAATTTTCGAAAATTTCAAAAAATGTTCCCATTTTAAAATTTTGTTTATTTTTCTAAATGTTTTGAAAATTTGTTTGCAATTTCAAAAAATGTTCGGAAACTTGAGAAAATGTTCCAAGTTTCTAGTTTTGTTCAAGAATTTTTAAATTTCTCACGTTTTTAAATTCGTTCCGAAATTCAACATAGTATGGGAATTTAAAAAATGTTTGCATTTTTCATAAATGTAAAAATTGCTTGGGAATTTCAATTAATGTTTCAGCCTTCAAAATTTGTTCACAAATTTTAAAAATCACATTTTCAAATTTTGTTCGCAAATACAAATAATGTTCACGATTTGGAAAAAATGTTCGTTATACTAAAAAAAATGTTCAACTTTTCATGTCTTTTCCTGTTTCTCAAAAAATGTTCACGTTTCTAGATTTTTTTTAGTTCAAAAACAATATTTATTAAATTTTGTTTCTCTTTCTTAAAAAAATGTTGGTGTTTCTGGAAAAAACTATTTTTTCAAAGAAATAACGTTCGAAATTTGAAAATAAGTTGAAATCTAAGGCTAATAATTCACATCAATCCGGATGCCATATTGAACATGAAGTCGCAGGTAGTATAGTGGCTAGGGACGTAGTAAGTTGTTCCAATGTCCTTGGTTCGATCCTTTGCAGGCGCTTAGTACGGTTTTTTTGTAATCATCACATGTTTTCGTTCGTGCTTGCTGTAAGCTGGAACGGCCTAGTCTGGTGACCACCCTGTGCGGCGCGCGTCTGTTGGCTGCAACGCGCGTCACATAGGAGGTCCCTTGTCATAGTGCCAACCCACCAATCTTTTTTTTGCGGGGTACCAACCCACCAATCAACGGAGGGAGCAATCGTCAAAAGCCCAATCCAAGTTAAAATTTGACTACAAAGAATGCATTTTTTTTTAAATTCGGGAATATATTTTTTAATTTTGTGATTTCACAAATTCATGAAATTTTTAAAATTCGCAAAAAGAATTAAAATACATGAATATATTTTCAAATTCGTGAACTGTTTTCATATATGTGAACAAATTTTCAAATTCATGAGCTTTTTCACATGTGCAAAAAATTAAAATTCATGATTTTTTCTATTTTCGTGAACTTTTTCCAAATTCAGACATTTTTTTCAATTTTATTAACTCTTTTTAATTTTTGGTGATTTTTTCAAGTTTCTTGAACTTATTTTGGATTCATGATTTTTTGTTTTTTGATATTTTTCAAACTTTTCAATTCATTAAACCTTTTCAATTTGTTTGAACTCTTTCCGAAGTCAACGCTCGACGATAATTGGTCAAAGGTCCCAACGCAGTAGTCAACCGGTCCATCTGTTAGTGGTCAACAGTCAAAGTCATCCAGTCAAACTATCTGCTACCGATCGAAGAAACAGTGCGACCGATCGAAGAAACAATTTTAGCGAACCTAATGGGCTTAATAGATGTAGCCCACTCAGTCGGGTAGTGGTGCCAGATCGAGAATTTGACGTTGAAGGCACCGAATAGGTGCTCTGGTGGCTGTTTGGAACATAATTCTCTCGAAGCTCTCTTCCCTCGCTCCCGCGAGCGACCGAGGGGATAACCCTAGCCGCCGGCGCCCGTTCCCCCTCCCTCCCCTCCCCTCCCTTCCCTCGCCGCCGCCTGTCCGCGCCGCCGGGCAAAGCCCGATGGGTGTTGGCGGCGACGGGGCCCTTTCTCTCCCCGCCCGTGGGGGCTTGGCGCGGCTGCGCGGCTGTGCTCGGCGGCAGTGTTGCGGAGCCGCATGCCAGGCGTGGAGGGCCAGACGTGGTGGTTCCAGGCGGTTGCGTGCCCGGGGTGGGTGCGGCGGCTTCGGTTGGATCTGCCCCGCGGGCGCGCGGGCTGCGGCGGCTCTGCTCGAGGCGGGCCTGGCGGCCGTTGGGTAGCTCAGGCGATGGTCGACCCTCTCTTCTCTGCTCTTCGGCTGGTGCGTGTGGCAGACGGTGGCGGCTGGCTGGTGGATGTCGTGACTCGGCGGGGGTGCCGTTGGCTGGCCGGTGGTGGTGGGGGCGAACCGGGGAGGGAGGTAGGGGGCCTCCTGACCGTGTCGATGTCTCGGTGGTCCTTGTCCCCGGTGGAGCGGTGCGGTCGCTGCGGCGAGGTCGAGGCTGGCGGCTGGCGGCGCCCCTCCCCTGCCTGGATCTGGCTGGCTGGGCCTCCTTCCCACCAAAAGGTCCGTTTTGGGGTTGAAGGAGGTGCCTTCTCCTCTCACTCGTCGGTGGCGTCCATTAGCCGCCGTGGTAGTTGCGGTGGGGTCTTGGATGCTGGGGCGGCGGCCTCGATGGTGGTGGTCGCGCTGCTTGTGGGCGGGGTGCGTGGCTCAGGTGTGGGCTGGTCGCTATGGACGTTTGGGCGGCGTGGCGGCCGGTGCTTCGACGAGCGGTGATGTTTCGAAGGTGGAGGGTGCCTGCCAGGAGAGACCCCGTCGTCGGCTTCCGCGGGCGCCGTCTCCTTCCTGAAGGCGTCGTCGTGGCTACTCTCCTCCTTTGGATGGTCCAGGTGAAAACTATGATCCTTTGGATCGGGCGGCGACGGCGCTCCGGCGTCGTTCTTATTCTTGAAGGCGCCGTCTTAGAGGCCTCCTTTCGCCGAGCTCAGCTCGGTGGCTGTTCCTGTACCTATTGTATCCGGCCTTGGGTGTGCTGTGTGGTGGTGTGGTGTGGTGTGGAGTTGAGTGTTTGCGATGATTGCAATCGATGATGGTTGCTTTATATATAAAGCAGGAGGGAACCCTTTTTCGGTAATAGGTGCTCTGGTCAGCTCTTCAAACTCACAAAAGCGGATCAGTTTGGGAGTAGTTTAGATGTGGATGGGGCCGTGCTTTTGAACATGGTTTTTTTTACACAGTACAGACGCAAGCGCTCATATACATGCGCATACACTCACCCCTATGAACGCGCGCGCACACACCCTACCCCAATGAGCACCTCTGAAAGTCTGAGCCGACATATCATCTTGAAATTTACGAAATCATTGTAGGCACCTCGTCGTCGACGAGAACGTCTCCTCCCACTGAATGCGCATCGCCAAAAATCCTGAAATAAATCCAGAAATAAGTGCGAGCACCAGGACTTGAACTCTAATGGGCTGGGATACCACAATCTCTCTAACCATCCAACCATAAATTGGTTCGCACTTTTGAGCATGGTTATAACGGTTTTCATTCAGTTTTTCACGAATTAGTTGAGCAATTCTTTTCTTCTTAACTAATGAATGAGAGAAAGCTTTTACCTTCGTTTCACGAAAACAAAACTCACAAGAACAGAAAACGCAACAAGAGCTATGTGGGAGCCCACACTGTCATCCGCCCAAGATCACCAAATTGCCTGAGCAGAGATGCAGAGAGGAAGCCCATAAAAGCAAAGCAAACTCTGTAAGTCAAAATGGACGAGAGACGACCAGAGGACTCCAAAGACCACGAGCAAATGTCGGCTTGATCAGCATTAAGCCGGACACCGCTAATGGCATCCCACGGTTTAGTAATTGTAGTAGGAGCTCTAAAGTCCTGTAACCAACGCCCTCCCTCACGCGCACAAGCAAGAAACCAATCAAGTATATTTTATATGATCCTTCACAAGATCGGGAACCAAGTCATCCAGGGAGGTACCATGAAGCCATATGCATCATACCGAAACAGCATGTGACCATTTTTTTTTTCCGAATACGCACGAATGTGCGTATTATATATTAATAAAAGGAAAAGGGAAGAGCCCATCCGCAAATATTTACATGGTGTTTACAATAACGCGTTCCACTGCAAGATCCCCTAGGTGGATTACTCACCCTCTGCCCACCCATCTACTCCTACACGAAGAATCTGAAGATCAGTGTGCAGGATGCCTGCCCGCTTCCAGATCGCGCCTTCTGATTATATCCTCCGTAGCACATGTCGCACGTCCGGACTTTTCCCTTCAAACACAATTGAATTCCGATGCTTTCATAACTCCCACATGACCAGTACCTGGATGGCGCGTGCTGTCTTGGCATATCTTCCAACATGTGTTGCTCATGTGCACCATGTCAGTAGCTCCTCTCCCTGCGATGGTGCTAGGCCGATCATACCCACAATTAGGCCTACCTTGGTCCACACTTCTCTCGCAAATACACATTCGGTCAGGAGGTGGTTAATAGTTTCGTCCTCTTGGTCACAGAATGGGCAATTGTCCTGATGTGGAAGCTCTTGATGACCCACAAGTATAGGGGATCTATCATAGTCCTTTCGATAAATAAAAGTGTCGAACCCAACGAGGAGCAGAAGTAAATGACAAGCGGTTTTCAGCAAGGTATTCTCTGCAAGCACTGAAATTATCGGTAACAGATAGTTGTGTGATAGGATAATTCGTAACGGGTAACAAGTAACAAAAGTAAACAAGGTACAGCAAGGTGGCACAATCTTTTTTGTAGCAAAGGATAAGCCTGGACGCACTCTTATATAAAGCAAAGCGCTATCGAGGACACATGGGAATTGTTGTCAAGCTAGTTTTGATCATGCTCATATGATTCGCGTTCGTTACTTTGATAATTTGATATGTGGGTGGACCGGTGCTTGGGTGCTGCTCTTCCTTGGACAAGCCTCCCACTTATTATTAACCCCTCTCAAAGCATCCGCAACTACGAAATAAGAATTAAGGTAAACCTAACCATAACATGAAACATATGGATCCAAATCAGCCCCTTACGAAGCAACACATAAATAGGGTTTAAGCTTCTGTCACTCTAGCAACCCATCATCTACTTATTACTTCCCAATGCCTTCCGGCCCAAACAATGGTGAAGTGTCATGTAGTCGACGTTCACATAACACTACTAGAGGAAAGACAACATACATCTCATCAAAATATTGAAAGAATACCAAATTCCCATGATTACTTATAACAAGACTTCTCCCATGACCCCAGGAACAAACGTAACTACTCACAAAGCATATTCATGATCAAGATCAGAGGAGTATTAATTATCATTAAGGATCTGAAAATATAATCTTCCACCTGATAAATCAATTAGCATCAACTACAAGGAGTAATCAACACTACTAGCAACCCACAGGTACCAATCTAAGGTTTTGAGGCAAAGATGGGATACAAGAGATGAACTAGGGTTTGAGAGGGGATGGTGTTGGTGAAGATGTTGATGGAGATTGACCCCCTCTCGATGAGAGGATCGTTGGTGATCACGATGGCTTCGATTTTCCCATCCCGAAGGGATGTTTCCCCGACAGAACAGCTCCGCCGGAGCCCTATATTGGTTCCGCCCAAGTTCCGCCTCGAGACGGCGACGCTTCGTCCCGAAAGCCTCCTTCTTATTTTTTTTCCAGGTCAAAACACACCATATAGTAGAAGATGGGCGTCGGGGGCCTGCCAGGGGCCCACAAGGACGGGGGCGTGCCGAGGGGGTAGACCGCGCCCTCCACCCTTGTGGCTAGCTGGTGGACCCCCTCTGGTGCTTTCTTCGCCCAATATTTTTTATATATTCTGAAAATATTCTCCGTGAAGTTTCAGGACTTTTGGAGTTGTGCAGAATAGGTCTCTAATATTTGCTCCTTTTCCAGTCTAGAATTCCAGCTGCCGGCATTCTCCCTCTTCATGTAATCCTTATAAAATAAGAGAGAAAAGGCATAAGTATTGTGATATAATGTGTAATAACAGCCCATAATGAAATAAATATCAATATAAAAGCATGATGCAAAATGGACGTATCAACTCCCCCAAGCTTAGACCTTGCTTGTCCTCAAGCGAAAGCCGATATCGAAAAATATGTCCACATGTTTAGAGATAGAGGTGTCGATAAAATAAAATACGGACATGAGGACATCATGATCATCTTTAGACCAGCAACAATACGTTGTCATATAATTTCTTATGCTAAAGTAACAATTAATTCACAAGGTAGAGCATGAATAAAAAACTTCATTGAAAACTAGCAAAGTATGATCTCAGTCATTGAAGCAATTGCAATTTAGCATAACATCGAAAAGAGTCAATATAAGAGCTTTTCAGCAAGTCCACATACTCAACTATCATTTAGTCTTTCACAATTGCTAACACTCACGCAATACTTATGGGTTCAAAGCTTCAATCGGGGACAGGGAAAGATAGGGGCTTATAGTTTCGCCTCCCAACCTTTTACCTCAAGGGTAATGTCAACAATAATACTTTATGATAACCTACATCCGAGTGGATATATATATATCCAGATCTCTCCAACATATAGTGCTTGCCAAAGGAAAAAGTGTAAAGAGGAAAGGTGATGATCACCATGATTCTTGTATAAGGGGAGAAGGTAAAAATAAAAGATAGGCCCTTCGCAGAGGGAAGCAGAGGTTGCCATGCGCTTTTATGGCTGGATGCACGAAATCTTAATGCAAAAGAACGTCACTTTATATTGCCGCTTGACCTTTATTATGGAGTCCGCCGCTTTTATTTCTTCCATATCACAAGTTCGTATAAAGCTTATTTTCTTCACACTAATAGATCATACATATTTAGAGAGCAATTTTTATTGCTTGCACCGATGACAACTTACTTGAAGGATCTTACTCAATCCATAGGTAGGTATGGTGGACTCTCATGGCAAAACTGGGTTAAGAGATGTTTGGAAGCACAAGTAGTATCTCTACTTGGTGCAAAGAATTTGGCTAGCATGAGAGGGAAAGGCAAGCTCAACATGTTGGAGGATCCATGACAATATAACTTCTATTCGGATATAGGAAAACATAACCCATTATGTTGTCTTCCTTGTCCAACATCAACTTTTTAGCATGTCATATTTTAATGAGTGCTCACAATTACAAAAGATGTCCAAGATAGTATATTTATATGTGAAGCCTCTCTTTCTTTATTACTCCCTATTAATTGCAACAATGACCAAAACTATGTTTGTCAACTCTCAATAACTTTTATTCATCATACTCTTTATATGTGAAGTCATTACTTCCCATAAGATCAATATATGATCTTTTATTTCTTTTTTATTTTCCTTAATTTATTCCCTCAAGATCATAGCAAGATAGAAAAGCCCTCAACTCAAAACTACTCTTTATTATATATAACTCAAGGACTCGATTACATAGATAGAGATTGAAACAAATTCAAAGCTAGATCATACTAAAAACTTCTATTCTACCAGATCAAGATATAACCAAAAGGATCGAACTAAGAAAAACGATAAGGATAAAGGTGTGATGGTGATACGATACCGGGGCATCTCCCCCGAGCTTGGCAGTTGCCAAGGGGAGTGCCCATACCCATGTATTTATGTCTCTTTCTTCGGAGGTGGTGATGTGATATTCTTGGTGATGATGCCCCTTAAGATGCGATTCTCCTCCTCGAGCTTATTCTTTTGTTGCTTAAGATCCATTATTTCCTTGCGAAGTTTACCCATGACGCCTAGAGCTCCAATCACCCAAGGATGTTTCATAGCTGGGAGAAAAACTAACACTCCTTTTCATATTTTCATAAGAGAGAAATCTAGCATTAGGAGGGATGACTGAGTTTGGTATTAATGAGCTCTGAAGTTCCTCCAACATGAATCCAGCTTGAAGACGGGAGGTAACTTCCTGATCCTCCTCCATGGCATCTACTCTTTTCAAGTCAGCCTCCATCTCTTCCTCCGTTGCTTGCCCGGAGTGGTTAGCTCCATTGTATGCTCTTGGGCCCGGTGTCGGCTGAGATACACGACTCTCCACGACCGACTCTTGCGAAGACATCTTGGTCCAAATCTGCTGTAGAAACAACTCAAAACGAAAACAGGGGATTTTGTCGTGGTACGGTGGTCAAAACCTTCGGGACAATATATAATGATTTTTTACCGACCATAAGAAGTATCGTGCAAGAAAACGGAGTCCGGAGGGCACACGAGATGGCCACAAGGACGGGGGGAGCGCCCAGGGGGTAGGGCGTGCCCTCCACCCTTGTGGTGGCCTCGTGTCTCTTTCAGACTACTTTTAATTTTCCTAATTTTTTAAATATTCCAAAACGGAGAAAATTTGCTATTAGAACAGTTTTGGAGTCGGTTTACTTACCGTACCACGTACCTATTCCTTTTTGGAGTCTGAAACATTCTGGGAAGTGTCCCTTATGTACTCCTCAGGTGTTACGGTGTCAATTATATTGGTTTCAACATTTATGGGAGTACCTGAGATATAATGTTTGATTCTTTGACCGTTTACCACCTTCGGATTTGTGCCTTCGGCGTTGTTGATTTTGATGGCACCAGAACGATAGACCTCCTCGATAATGTAAGGACCTTCCCAATTAGAGAGAAGCTTTCCTGCAAAAAATCTTAAATGAGAGTTGTATAGCAAAACATGATCACCTACATTAAACTCACGCTTTTGTATCCTCTTGTCATGCCATCTTTTAACCTTTTCTTTAAACAATAGCATTCTCATAGGCTTGGGTTCTCCATTCATCAAGTGAGCTTATGTCAAATAACCTCTTCGCACC
The DNA here is from genome assembly GCF_018294505.1 of Triticum aestivum. NCBI lineage: Eukaryota > Viridiplantae > Streptophyta > Magnoliopsida > Poales > Poaceae > Triticum > Triticum aestivum. The sequence continues at coordinate 387,069,086 of NC_057814.1, read as the reverse complement.
GGCAAGTTTAAAATCATAATTGAGCTCTTTAATAGCCCAATATGCCTTATGTTCTAGTTCGAGAGGTAAGTGACATGCTTTTTCATAAACCATTTTATACGAAGACATACCCATAGGGTTCTTATACCCAGTTCTATAAGCCCATAATGCATCATCAAGTTTCTTAGACCAATTCTTTCTAGATCTATTAACAGTCTTTTCTAAAATCAATTTAATCTCTCTATTGCTCAATTTACTTGGCCACTAGACTGAGGGTGATATGGGGATATAATTCTATGGTTAACATCATACTTAGCAAGCATTTTACGGAAAGCACCATGAATAAAATGTGAACCACCATCAGTCATTAAATATCTAGGGACTCCAAACCTCGAAAAAATAACTTTTTTAAGCATCTTAATAGAAGTGTTATGATCAGCACTACTAGTTGGAATAGCTTCTACCCACTTAGTAACGTAATCAACACCAACTAAAATATGTGTATACCCATTAGAGGAAGGAAAAGGTCCCATATAATCAAAGCCCCAAACATCAAATGGTTCAATAACAAGTGAATAATTCATAGGCATTTCCTGACGTCTACTAATATTGCCAATTATTTGGCATTTATCACAAGACAAGACAAACTTACGAGCATCCTTGAAGAGAGTAGGCCAATAAAAACCAGATTGCAATACCTTATGTGCAGTTTTATCTCCAGCGTGGTGTCCGCCGTAAGACTCGGACTGGCACTTGCGTAGGATCTGTTCCTGTTCAGGCTCAGGTACACAACGTCTAATAACACCATCTACTCCTTCTTTATAAAGGTGTGGGTCATCTCGAAAGTAATGTCTTAAATCATAGAAAAACTTTTTTTTGCTGGTATGTGAAACTAGGTGGTATAAATTTTGCAACAATGTAATTAGCATAATCAGCATACCATGGAGTATTACGTGAAGCATTTATGATAGATAATTGTTCATCGGGAAAGCTATCATCAATAGGCAGTGGGTCATCAAGAATATTTTCTAACCTAGACAAGTTGTCGACAACGGGGTTCTCAGCTCCCTTTCTATCAATAATATGCAAATCTAATTCTTGTAGCAAGAGAACCCATCTAATAAGTCTAGGTTTAGCATCTTTCTTTTCCATAAGATATTTAATAGCAGCATGATCAGTGTGAACAGTTACTTTGGAATCAACAATATAAGATCTGAACTTATCACAAGCAAATACAACTGCTAAAAATTCTTTTTCAGTAGTAGCATAATTTCTCTGGGCATTGTCTAGAGTTTTACTAGCATAATGAATACCATTTAATTTCTTATCAACTCTTTGCCCTAGAACAGCACCAACAACATAATCACTAGCATCGCACATAATTTCAAAGGGTAAATTCCAGTCAAGTGGCTCAACAATAGGTGCATAAATCAAGGCTTTCTTAAGTATTTCAAATGCTTCTACACAATCATCATCAAAAACAAAAGGAACATCTTTTTGTAAGAGATTAGTGAGAGGCCTAGAAATTTTAGAGAAGTATTTAATAAATATCCTATAGAAACCAGCATGACCAAGGAAACTTCTTATACCTTTGATATCTTTAGGACATAACATCTTTTCAATAGCATCTACTTTAGCTTTATCAACTTCAATACCTCTTTCAGAAATTTTATGCCCCAAGACAATACCTTCATTAACCATGTAGTGGCACTTCTCCCAATTCAAGACAAGATTAGTTTCTTCACATCTCTGCAAAACTCGATCAAGGTTGCTTAACCAATCATCAAAAGAAGTTCCGTACACGGAGAAATCATCCATGAAAACCTCAACAATCTTTTCACAAAAATTAGAGAATATAGCAGTCATACATCTTTGAAAGGTAGCAGGTGCATTGCATAAACCAAAAGGCATACATCTATAAGCAAAGGTACCGAAAGGGCAAGTAAAAGTGGTCTTCTCTTGATCATCTTTTGACACAGGTATTTGAGAGAAACCAGAATAACCATCTAGAAAGCAAAAGTGTGTATCTTTGGATAGTCTTTCTAGCATTTGATCAATACTAGTAGCTTTATTCAATTTGCGAAAATCAATTACCGTTCTATAACCTGTAACAATTCTTTGTGGAATCAATTCATTCTTATCAATAGGAACAACAGTAATACCTCCTTTCTTAGGGACACAATGAACATGACTTACCCATTTACTATCAGCAATAGGATAAATTATACCTGCCTCTAGAAGCTTTAGTATTTCATTTCTACCACTTCTTTCATTTTGGGATTCAACCTTCGTTGGTGATTGATACGTCTCCAACATATCTACTTTTCCTAACGCTTTTCCTCTTGTTTTGGACTCTAATTTGCATGATTTGAATGAAACTAACCCCGGACTGACGTTGTTTTCAGCAGAACTACCATGGTGTTGTTTTTGTGTAGAAATAAAAGTTCTCGGAATGGAACAAAAATTGGCGAGGATTTTTTATACAATAAAGGAGAATTTCTAGAGCTAAGAGTCACCTAAGGGGGGCACCTGGGTGGGCACAAGCCACCATGGCGCGCCTGCCCCCCCACGCGCGCCCAGGTGGGTTGTCCCCACATCGTGGCCCCGCAGACCCTGAAACCGATCCTATAAAATCCCATACTGCCAGGAAAAAATTAGGGAGAAAGAATTATCACGATCCATGAGACGGAGCCGCCGTCACCTCCTGTTCTTCATAGGGAGGCCAGATCTGGAGTCCGTTTGGGGCTGCGGAGAGGGGGTCTTCGTTCTTCGTCATCACTAACCCTTCTCCATCGCCAATTCCATGATGCTCCCCACCGGGAGTGAGTAATTCCTTTGTAGGCTAGCTGGTCAGTGAGGATTTGGATGAGATTCATCATGTAATCTAGTTAGTTTTATTAGGTCTTGATCCCTAGTATCCACTATGTTCTGAGATTGATGTTGCTATGACTTTGCCATGCTTAATGCTTGTCACTTTGGGCCCGGGTGCCATGATTTTAGATCTGAACCGTTTATGTCATCACCATTATATCCATGTTCTAAATCCGATCTTGCAAGTTATAATCACCTACTACATGTTATGATCCGGCAACCCCAGAGTGACAATAGTCGGGACCACTCCCGGTGATGACCGTAGTTTGAGGAGTTCATGTATTAACCGTGTGTTAATGCTTTGTTCCGGTTCTCTATTAAAAGGAGGCCTTAATATCCCTTAGTTTCCTTATGGAACCCGCTGCCACGGGAGAGTAGGACAAAAGATGTCATGCAAGTTCTTTCCATAAGCACGTATGACTATTTACGGAATACATGCCTACATTATATTTATGAACTAGAGCTAGTGCCGTATTACCCTAGGTTATGACTGTCACATGATGAATATCATCCAAAAAAATTACCGATCCAATGCCTACGAATTTATCTTATATTGTTCTTGCTAAGTTACTACTGCTATCGTTACTGTTGCACTTGCTACAAAAATACTGCTATCACTGTTACCGTTACTATTGCTGCTGTCACTACTATCAAAACTATCATATTACTTTGCTACTGATCACGTTGCTGCAGATAATTAATCTCCAGGTGTGGTTGAATTGACAACTCAGCTGCTAATACCTTCAAATATTCTTTGGCTCCCCTTGTGTCGAATCTATAAATTTGGGTTGAATACTCTACCCTCGAAAACTGTTACGATCCCCTATACTTGTGGGTTATCAAGACCTTTTTCTGGCGGGGTTGCCGGGGAGCATAGCTTATTTGGGAATATTATCAATCTATCACTATGAAGAATCTGAAGGATGCTAAGACTAAGATTTATCCCTCTAAGACGAGGGGAGGTAAGGAACTGACATCCAGTTCTGCTTTAGATTCACCTTCTGTTATAAGTAAACTTGCAACACCACCACATTCTATTAATCCTGATATGTCGCTAGTTGTTGATGATGCTACTTCTGCTATGAATGATACTTATGATGATGCTAGTACCTTGCTTTATGATGATGATGTGCCACTTGGTGATTTTCTTGATGAACAAATTGCTACAGTAAGACAACATGATGTTGTTTCTGATGATGAGCTTGAAATTGAAAACATTGAAACACCTGCTCGAACTAGCCTTCCTAGATATGAATTGCCTAAGGTACCGGAAGGTTATGTTATGAATGAGGAGACAACTAGAGATATTCTTGCTTGTAAGGATAGAGATGATCTAGAGAAATTATTATGCAAGTATAAAGAAAAATCTCTGAATGCTAGAATGCAATATGATCCTAAGTTTGCTACCTCACCTATCTTTATTGATGATAAGGATTATGATTTCTCTGTCGACCCAGAGTTAATTACTTTGTTTGAATCTGATCCTTTCCATGGTTATGAAACTGAAACTGTTGTGGCACATCTTACTAAGTTGAATGATATAGCCACCCTTTTTACTCATGATGAGAAGACTCGCTATTACTTTATTCTCAAATTATTTCCGTTCTCATTAAAGGGTGATGCTAAATCTTGGTACAATACTCTTGCTCCTGGTTGTGTGCGTAGTCCCCAGGATATGATTTATTACTTCTCTGAAAAATATTTCCCTGCTCATAAGAAACAAGCTGCTTTACAGGAAATATTTGACTTTGTGCAAATTAAAGAAGAGAGTCTCCCACAAGCTTGGGGGAGGCTTTGCCAACTACTTATTGCTTTGTCTGATCATCCTCTTAAGAAAAATGTAATACTTGATATCTTCTATAGTGGACTAACCGATGCTTCTAGGGACTTCCTAGATAGTTGTGCTGGTTGTGTTTTCAGGGAACGAACTATTGGGCAAGCTGAAGAATTATTGAATAACATATTGAAAATTATTATGATTGGACTCTTCCTGAACCACCGCCTAAACCCACTCCTAAGAAGAGGGGTATATTATATCTCAGTCTTGAAGATATGCAAGACTCAAAGAAATCTATGAAGGAAAAAGGTATTAAGGCTGAGGATGTTAAAAATTTACCTCCTATTAAAGAAATACATGGGCTTGATACACCACCACTACCTAAGGTGGTAGAGGTAAATTCTCTAATGAAATTTAATGATAATGATAATCCTCACAATATGCACCCTAGTCAATGCCTTTATGAGTTTGAAAACTACATTATAAAACAAGATCACTTCAATGCAAATGTTATGAAACAATTGAAATACAATTCTGATATGATTGCTCGCTTGAGTGACTTGTTATTTAGAATCTCAAATGATGTTAGATGTGTGGGAAAGCATGCTTCTATGGCTCAAACTCAGTTAGAACAAGTTGCTAAAATCTCAAAGAGAGTTGCTTGATGAAATGAATAATAATATCAATGACTTTGCTGTTAGAGTAGCAACTAGAGGAGGTAAAATGACTCAGGAACCACTTTATCCTCATGGACACCCAAAGAGAATTGAACAAGATTCACAAAGAGCTAACTCTGATGCATGTAGTCCTTCTAAAAAGAAAAAGAAGAAGAAAAATGATAGGACTTTGCATGCCTCTAGTGAACCTGAAGTAGAAAAACCTCCTGATAATGATAATGAAATTTCTATCTCCGATGCTGAAACTCAACCTGGTAGTGAACACTCACCTTCTGATAATGAAAAAGATAATGATGAGGTTCATGAAAATACTCAAACAAATAGTAAAGAACCAGACAATGATGTTGAGATAGAACCACTGGTTGATCTTGATAACCCACAACCCAAGAATACAAGATATGACAAGAGACTTTATTGCTAGAAAACACGGTAAAGAAATAGAACCATGGGTTAAAACCCCTATGACTTTTCCACCTAAGTCAACTAAAAAGAAAGATGATGAAGAATTTGAACGCTTTGCTGAAATGCTGAGGCCAGTCTTTTTGCGTACTCGCTTGACTGATATCCTTAAAATGCCTCCTTATGCAAAGTACATGAAAGACATCATCACAAATAAGAGAAAAATACCAGAAGCTGAAATCTCCACTATGCTTGCTAATTGTACTTTTAAAGATGGAGTACCTAAAAAACTTGAAGATCTGGGAATACCAACTATACCTTGCTCTATCAAGAAGAATTATGTCAAAACTGCTTTATGTGATTTAGGAGTTGGTGTTAGTGTTATGCCTTTATATTTATATAAAAGACTTGATTTGAATAAGCTCACACCTACTGAAATATATTTGCAAATGGCTGACAAATCAACTGCCACACCTATCGGTATTTGTGAGGATGTTCCCGTTGTTTTTGCTAATGTTACTATTTTGACTGACTTTGTTATACTTGAGATGCCCGAGGACGACAACATGTTGATTATCCTTGGTAGACCCTTCTTGAATACTGCAAGGGCTGTTATTGATTGCAATAAAAGCAAGGTCACTTTTCATATCAATGGTAATGAGCATACGGTGCATTTTCCGAAGAAACAATTCCAAGTGAATGGTATTAACGTTATTGAAAAATCTCAGACAATCACTATTCGAAGTTTTCAACTACCTCTACCTACTGTTAAAAAGAAATATGAAATGCTTATTGTTGGGGAAATGCATATCCTCGTTGAGGTAACTTAGTGATTTACGGAAGTTCTTCGGTTTCATGCTAATCGAAAGTGGTCGTTAATAAGACCTGACCAACCTTATTAATGGATCATTTTTTAGAGGTATGAAGTTGATGAATTTAGTAAGCACTACCTTCTGTCCCTACTTTTTGTTTTCTGTTTTTATTAGTTAAATAAAATATAATGCCATGTTTTGTCTGTTTTCTGAATTTCCCATGCAATAAAAAGACCCAAAAATAAAAGCTCTCAAAATGCTCTGAAAATTTAATATGATTTTTTCTGAATATTTAAGAATTTTTGGTGCAAATAACATTAGAGGGAGGTGCACCAGGTGGGCACAACCCACCTGGGCACGCCAGGACCCCCAGGCGCGCCCTGGTGGGTTGTGGTCCGCCCGTGGGCCCCCTCACTTATCTCTTTACACCACATCATCACCTACCTCGAGAAAAAAAATCACCTTTGCTCTCTCTCTCTCCCCCATGTTCTTGCTCCCAAACCCGCGGATTTCGATCTCTTTGCTCGAAGCTCCGTTTTCGAAACTGTTTCGGGGGATTGTTGCTTGGTATGTGATTCAACCGTTTGTCCAATTAGTTTTCGTTCTAGTGGTGTTTATTTTGAATAATTAGCTACTCTTGGTGTTGTTGTAGATGAGCTTGCATGTTAAATTCTTAGAGTTCTAAGTAGTTTGAATGCTTGCTATGGCCTCTATGTATCCCTATGAGTAGTTGCTATCAATTTTGTGAAGTTTTGTTGAGAAAAATTTGTGGACTAAAAATTTCAGAATTTTTGTTCATCGGAAAAGGATGAATATCTTTAGGAAGTTGATACGTCTCCAACGCATCTATAATTTATGAAGTATTAATGCTGTCTTATTATCATTCTTGGATGTTTCACAATCATTTTATAGCAACTTTATATCATTTTTTGGGACTAACCTATTGACCCACTGCCCAGTGCCAGTTGCTATTTTTTGCTTGTTTTTTACATCGCAGGAAGTCAATATCAAACCGAGTCCAAACACCACGAAACTTTTTGTGGATTTTTTATGGACCAGAAGACCACCAATGGGCCAGAGCAGCACCTCGGGGGTGCCCCAAGGGGGGCACAACCCACCAGGGCGCGCCTGGGGGCCCAGGCGCGCCCAGCTGGGTTGTGCCCACCATGGTGGCCTCCCGCACCCCCTCTTTACCCTATAAATTCCCAAATATTCCGAAAACCCTCGGGGTTAACCTAGATCAGAAGTTCCGCCGCCGCAAGGATCTGTAGCCACCAAAAACCAATCTAGACCATGTTCTGGCACTATGCCGGAGGGGGAAATCATCACCGGTGGCCATCTTCATCATCCCGGCGGCCACCACGATGAGGAGGGAGTAGTCCACCCTCGGGGCTGAGGGTTTGTACCAGTAGCTATGTGTTTAATCTCTCTCTCTCTCTCTCTCGTGTTCTTGAGATGTCACGCTCTTGATGTATCGCGGGCTTTGTTAATATAGTCGGATCATATGGTGTTTTCCCCTCTCTATCTTGTTGTGATGAATTTAGTTTTTCCCTTTGAGATTTTGTTGTTATCGATTGAATATTTTTATGGATTTGAGAGCACTTGATATATGTCTTGCATATGAATACTCGTGGTGACAATGGGGTATCGTATTGATTCACTTGATATATGTTTTGGCACTCAACTTGCGGATTCCCGAGGTGACATTGGGGTAATCTACGCATAGGGTTGATGCACGTTCTTATCTTTGTTTCTCCAGTAGAAATCTTGGGGCACTCTTTGAGGTTCTTTGTGTTGGATTGAGTATTAGGAATCTGAAATTCTTTGGTGTTATTTTAGTACGAACTCTTGGGTAGATCGATCGGAAAGAATAGCTTCGAGGTGGTTTCGTACCTACAAATAATTTCTTCTTATGTTCTCCACTAGATAGGAACTTTGGAGTGATTCTTCATCACACTTTGAGGGGTGGTTATATGATCGTGATCCAATTATATTAGCACCGTCGAGAGATTGCACTAGCGAAAGTATGAACCCTAGGCCTCATTTTCAAGCATTGCAATACCGTTTGTGCTGACTTTTGTTACTTGCTACCTTGCTGTTTTTATTGTTCCTATTACAAAAATCAATATCTGCTATCATTACTACACTTTTATCACCATCTGTTCGCCGAACTAGTGCACCTATACAAATTACAATTGTATTTGGTGTGTTGGGGACACAAGAGACTTTTTATTATTTGGTTGCAGGGTTGTTTGAGAGAGACCATCTTCATCCTACACCTCCCACAGATTGATAAACCTTAGGTCATCCACTTGAGGGAAAATTGCTACTGTCCTACAAAACTCTGCGCTTGGAGGCCCAACACGTGTCTACAAGAATAAAGTTGCGTAGTAGACATCAAGCTCTTTTCTGGCGCCGTTGCCGGGGAGGTTAGGTAAGCGGCACTCACATCCCATCAATGAAGCTATTTTCTGGCATCGTTGCCGGGGAGGTGAGTGCTTGAAGGTATATCTTTAGATCTTGCAATCGAATATTTTAGTTTCTTGTTTTATCACTAGTTTGGTATATAAAAGAAAACTACAAAAAATGGAATTGAGGTTGCATCATATTGTTCGTCTTTATAATGTCTTTCATGAAAATGATGGAAAGGAAAATTGTGCTCAATTGATAGAAGAATAATTCAATAGAATGTTTGGTATAAATGATGAGCATGATTGCAATTTTGTTAGTATGAATTATTTGAATATCCATGATGCTAATGATATGCAAAGCCATAAGCTTGGGGATGCTATGTTTGATGAAGATGATATTTTTGTCCCCCAAGATTTGATGTGCAAATTTGTTATAATGATTGCATGCCTCCTATTTATGATGATTATAATGATGAAAGTGGATTTGGAGAGGTCATGACTTTATTTAGTGATGAATCCACCATTTTGGATGAGGCTTCAATTGACTATGATAACAAAGTTGTTATCTATTATGATTATGGTGATGACATGTATGCTATATTGAATAATGATAACCATTAAACTTGTCATCATGATTTTAATTTTCAATCTCATGATAGTTATTTTGTTGAGTTTGCTCCCACTACTATGAATGAGAATTTTTTGCTTATGTGGAGAGTAAACAAATGTGTATGCTTGTGGATGATGAAAATAATGCTTTATGTGACAACTATATTCTTGAATTCATTCATGATGCTACTGAAAATTACTATGAGGGTGGAACTTATGCTTTTACATATTGCAATAATATCAAGTTTCCTCTCTATGTGTTGAAAGTTTCGAAGTTGCACTTGTTTTGCCTTCCTATGCTAGTTGATTATTGTTCCCATAAGTTGTTTGCTCACAAAATCCCTATGCATAGGAAGTGGGTTAGACTTAAATGTGCTAGTCACATGCTTCATGATGCTCTTTTTATGTTTCAATTCTTATCTTTTATGTGAGTGCTACCTCTTGAGCATGCGTTGGTTTTCCCTTGAAGAGGAAAGGGTGACGCAGCAAAGTAGCCTAAGTATTTCCCTCAATTTTTGAGAACCAAGGTATCAATCCAGTAGGAGACTACACGCAAGCCCCTCGTACCTGCACAAACAATGAAGAACCTTGCAACCAACGCCATAAAGGGGTTGTCAGTCCCTTCACGGCTACTTGCAAAAGTGAGATCTGATAAAGATAATAATATATTTTTTTGGTATTTTTGTTGTATAGATTGAAAAGTAAAGATTGCAAAATAAACGGTGACAGAAATAGCTAGTTGACGGGAGATTAATATGATGGAAGATAGACCCGGGGGCCATAGGTTTCACTAGTGGCTTCTCTCAAGATAGCATAATCTACGGTGGGTGAACAAATTAATGTCGAGCAATTGATAGAAAAGCGCACGGTTATGAGAATATCTAGGCATGATCATGTATATAGGCATCACGTCCGTGACAAGTAGACCAAAACGATTCTGCATCTACTACTATTACTCCATACATCGACCGCTATCCAGCATGCATCTAGAGTATTAAGTTCATAAGAATAGAGTAACGCATTAAGCAAGATGACATGATGTAGAGGGATAAACTCAAGCAATATGATATAAACCCTATCTTTTTATCCTCGATGGCAACAATACAATACGGGCCTTGCTGCCCCTGCTGTCACTGGGAAAGGACACCGCAAGATTGAACCCAAAGCTAAGCACTTCTCCCATTGCAAGAAAGATCAATCTACTAGGCCAAACCAAACTGATAATTCGAAGAGACTTGCAAAGATATTAAATCATGCATATAAGAATTTAGAGAAGAATCAAACATTGTTCATAGATAATCTTGATCATAAACCCACAATTCATCGGATCTCGACAAACACACCGCAAAAAGAATTACATCGAAGAGATCTCCAAGAGAATCAAGGAGAACTTTGTATTGAGATCCAAAGAGAGAGAATAAGCCATCTAGCTAATAACTATGGACCCGAAGGTCTGTGGTAAACTACGCACACATCATCGAGAGGCTATGGTGTTGATGTATAAGCCCTCCGTGATCGATTCCCCCTCCGGCGGAGCACCGGAAAAGGCCCCAAGATGGGATCTCACGGGTACAGAAGGTTGCGGCGGTGGAAATAGGGTTTCGTGGTGCTCCTGATGTTTTCAGGGTATATGAGTATATATAGGCGAAAGAAGTAGGTTGGTGGAGCCACAAGGGGCCCACAAGGGTGGGGGCGCGCCTACCCCCCTGGGCGCGCCTCCCTACCTCGTGGCCACCTTGTTGCTTCCTTGGCGTCCACTCCAAGTCTCCTGGATTGTGTTTTTTCCAAAAACGATCCTCGCGAAGGTTTCATTCCGTTTGGATTCCGTTTGATATTCCTTTTCTACGAAACACTGAAATAGGCATAAAACAACAATTTGCACTGGGCCTTCGGTTAATAGGTTAGTCCCAAAAATAATGTAAAAGTGCATAATAAAGCCCATTAAACATCCAAAACGGATAATATAATAGCATGGAACAATCAAAAATTATAGATACGTTGGAGACATATCAGTGAGCATAAATGAAATCATCATGCCTAGCTAAAAAGGCATGAAAGAAAAGCGCTTGTTGGGAGACAACCCAACACTTATACCTACTGTTTTTGAGTGTTCACATAATTAAGCTACTGTAGTAATCATGTTTTATAGCTTTTATTTCAATAAAGTGCCAAGTAAAGCCTTTGGGATAGTGTGGATAATAGTTGACTTGATTCTGTGCAAAAATAGAAACTTTTGCGTTAAGTGCAGAAATTCTTATCTTTTAGTAGAACATGGAAAAATTCTGATTTTTTTACAGTTGATGGTTATACAAATTTTCTACGTTGTCCTAAATTTTCAGAATGTTTCGAGTTACAAAAGTACGACTTTAATTCAAATCTTTACGTACTGTTCTGTTTTTGACAGATTCTGTTTTCAATGCATAGTTTGCTTGATTTCTAGTTTCTATGGCTTACATTGCTCAATATAAATTGTAAAAATGATTGGGTACATTAGGCATTGTGTGAGAATAATTATGAATCTTGTCTTTGACAGTACCAAAGTGAATGATTTGTCTTTATCATACTAACCCATCTCACGAAGTTCCGTTAAGTTTTGTGTGATTGAAGTTTTCAAGTTTTGGGTGAGATATCGATATAAGGAGAATAAGAAGTGACTAGACCCTAAGCTTGGGGATGCCCAAGGCACCCCCAAGTAATATTCAAGGAAGATCCAAGCAACTAAGCTTGGGGATGCCCCGGAAGGCATCCCCTCCTTCGTCTCCGACATTATCGGTAACCTCACTTGGATTTATATTTTTATTTGTCACATGATATGGGTTTTGCTTGGAGAGTTAATTTATTTTGTTAAGATTTGCTTGTTGTTATTTATAATAATGTTTTGCATCTTTTATTTCAATAAAAGTGGCAATGATAGCCTTTACTATGCTTATTTTGCAAGTCTACATGTTGCTGTTTGAAAACAAAAAGTTTACCGCTGTTGCAAAAATTCCCTAGAAAAGTCAGAATGTGGTAAAATGTTGAAACTTTTTGCACAATAAGCTCTGATAAAGTTTATACAGTGTGTTAAATTTTCAGAATCTTTTGAGCTGAATAAGTATTGATACTCTTGCATTCTTTATAGACTGTACTGTTTTGGCAGATTGCTGTTATGTTTGCATTGTTTGCATATGTTTGCTTGTTTAATGATTCTATTTGAGGATAGGAGTATTAAATATGCAGAGGCATTTAGTATGTAATGTTGAATAATAATTTTAGTGATTTGCTACAGTAGAGAATGATAAGGTTTTTGCATTGGTTTATACTAACTTATCTCACGAGTTCTTGTTGAGTTTTGTGTGGATGAAGCTTCTGAGATTTAAGAAAACCGTGATATGAGAAGAATTAAGGAGACACAAAAGATCAAGCTTGCGGATGCCCAAGGCATCCCAAGATAATATTTCAAGAAGTCTCAAGCATCTAAGCTTGGGGATGCCCCGGTAGGCATCCCACCTTTCTTCTTCAACAATTATCGGTTAGTATCGGTTGAGCCTAAGTTTTTTGCTTCTTCACATGATGTGTGCTATTCTTGGAATGTCATTTTATTTTGTTTTGCTTGCTCTTTTAATAAAATGCTTAGATCTGGAAGTTTTTGAATAAGAGAGAGTCCTCAAATAGCTACCTATTTACTTAACTACTCGCAAGATCTGCACTTATATCTTTTTGGAGTAGCTTGTCATTTACTATTGTGTTTCACTTATATCCTATGAGTAAATTGTTGAATAAATTGAATGTCATGAAGTTGAAATCATATCATGCCTAGTGGTAGCTTCATGTTGGGTTTAGAAAGTGAATCTTTTGAGGCTTGACAATCACAATATTGGTCATACAAGCAATTCACGAATAATTAGTATAAGGAAGAGAACTTTCACATGCAAATATACTATCTTGGAAATCTTTTGTGATTGTGAGCCCCCATCAAAATATTATATGCAAAAATTGTTGACGTTGGACAAGGAAGACAACGTAATGGTTTATGTTTGTCATATTCACATAGAAGTTATATTGTCATAGATCCTTCAACATGTGGTGCTTGCCCCCCATCTTTGCTAGCCAAAAATTCCGCACCAAGTAGAGATACTACTTGTGCATCCAAAAACCCTTAAACCCAAATCCTATTTTCAAGAGTCCACCATACCTACCTAAGGATTGAATAAGATCCTGTGCAATAAGGCAATGAAAATTGCTTCTAAAATGTTAGATCATTTAGTGTAAGTGAAAATTGAGCGTTCTACGAACTTGTGATGGCAAAGAATAAAAGCGACAGACTGCATAATAAAGGTTGCTATCATAAGGGGCAATATAACGTGACGTTCTTTTGCACTAAGGGGTTGAGCATACAAACAAATAAGCGCATGGCAACCTCTGATTCCCTCTGTGAAGGGCCTATCTTTTAGTTTTATGTATTTAATTTCATTCAAGAGTCAAAGTTCTTCCCTCTATTCCTTTTTATTTTTCTTTTTTGGCAAGCATCATGTGGTGAGGAAAGATCTAGGCACATACATCCAGTTGGATGTGGGTAGCATGAGTTGTTATTGTTGACATCACCCTTGAGGTGAATACGTTGGGAGGCGAAATTATAAGTCCCTATCTTTCTATGTGTCCGGTTGAAACGTTTCATGTGTATGTGGTGAGTGTTAGCAATCATAGAAGACTATATGATGGTTGAGTATGTGGAGCTCTTACTTAGACTCTGTTGAATAAGCTGAATTACAATTGCTTGGTGACTGAGAACATAGGTTGTTGAGTTTCAAGAGAATTCACTGTCTGAACCTTAACATGTGAATTGGTTGCTACTATAACATGAGAAGTTTCATAAGAAAGAATTGCTGTTATGATGCTAGGAAAAGTGGTTGAAATTATCATGGATCAAACTTATGCACTTTGCTAGCATTCACACTTCATAAATTATTTCTTTTATCATTTACCTACTCGAGGACGAGTAGGAATTAAGCTTGGGGATGCTGATACGTCTTCAACGTATCTATATTTATGAAGTATTCATGCTGTTTTATTATCATTCTTGGATGTTTTACAATCATTTTATAGCAACTTTATATCATTTTTTGGGACTAACCTATTGACCCAGTGCCCAGTGCCAGTTGATGTTTTTTACATCGCAGGAAACCAAAATCAAACGGAGTCCAAACACCGCGAAACTTTTTTTGGATTTTTTTATGGACCAGAAGACCACCAATGGGCCAGAGCAGCACCTCGGGGGTGCCCCGAGGGGGGCACAACACACCAGGGCGCGCCTGGGGGACCAGGCGCGCCCAGCTGGGTTGTGCCCACTACGGTGGCCTCCCGCACCCCCTCTTTACCCCATAAATTCCCAAATATTCCGAAAACCCTCGGGGTTAACCTAGATCAGAAGTTCCACTGCTGCAAGGCTCTGTAGCCACCGAAAACCAATCTAGACCCCGTTTTGGCACTCCGCCGGAGGGGGAAATCATCACCGGTGGCCATCTTCATCATCCTGGCGGCCACCACGATGAGGAGGGAGTAGTCCACCCTCAGGGCTGAGGGTTTGTACCAGTAGCTATGTGTTTAATCTCTCTCTCTCTCATGTTCTTGAGATGTCACGATCTTTATGTATCACGGGTTTTGTTAATATAGTCGGATCATATGGTGTTTTCCCCTCTCTATCTTGTTGTGATGAATTTAGTTTTTCCCTTTGAGATTTCGTTGTTATCGGATTGAATACTTTTATGGATTTGAGAGCACTTGATATATGTCTTGCATATGAATAGTCGTGGCGACAATGGGGTATCGTATTGATTCACTTGATATATGTTTTGGCACTCAACTCGCGGATTCTCGAGGTGACATTGTGGTAATCTACGCATAGGGGTTGATGCACGTTCTTGTCTTTGTTTCTCCGGTAGAAATCCTGGGGCACTCTTTGAGGTTCTTTGTGTTGGATTGAGTATTATGAATCTGAAATTATTTGGTGTTATTTTAGTACGAACTCTTGGGTAGATTGATCAGAAAGAATAGCTTCGAGGTGGTTTCGTACCCTACAAATAATTTCTTCTTATGTTTGATACGTCCATTTTGCATCATGTTTTCTTACTGTTATTTATGATGTTTTTATCCATAATAATTCTTTTTGGAGTAATTCTAATTCCTTTTCTCTCATAATATGCAAGGTATACACAAAGAGGGAGAATTCCGGCAGCTGGAAATCTGGACTTGAAAAAGCTACGTCAGGCTACCTATTCTGCGCAACTCCAAATGAGCGGAAACTTCACGGAGAATTTTTATGGAATATATAAGAATTATTGGAGAAAATAACTACCAGAGGGGGCCCACCAGGTGGGCACAACCCGCCTGGGCGTGCTAGGGCCCCCAGGCGCGCCCTCGTGGGTTGTGCCCTCCTCGGCCCACCTCCGGTGCCCATCTTCTGGTATATAGGTCATTTTCACCTAGAAAAAATAAGGAGAGGACTTTAGGGACGGAGCGCCACCGCCTCGAGGCGGAACTTGGGCAGGAGCACTTTTGCCCTCCGGCAGAGCGATTCCGCCGAGGGAACTTCCCTCCTGGAGGGGGAAATCATCATCATCATCACCAACAAATCTCCCATCTTGGGGAGGGCAATATCCATCAACATCTTCAACAACACCATCTCATCTCAAACCCTAGTTCATCTCTTGTGTTCAATCTTGTTACCGGAACTATAGATTGGTGCTTGTGGGTGACTAGTAGTGTTGATTACATCTTGTAGTTGATTACTATATGGTTTATTTGGTGGAAGATTATATGTTCAGATCCAATATGCTATTTAATACTCCTCTGATCATGAGCATGTTTATCATTTGTGAGTAGTTACTTTTGTTCTTGAGGTCACGGGAGAAATCATGTTGCAAGTAATCATGTTAACTTGATATGTGTTCGATATTTTGATATGATGTATGTTGTGATTCCCTTAGTGGTGTCATGTGAACGTCGACTACATGACACTTCACCATATTTGGGCCTAAGGGAATGCATTGTGGAGTAGCAATTAGATGATGGGTTGTGAGAGTGACAGAAGCTTAAACCCCAGTTTATGCGCTATACCGTAAGGGACCGATTGGATCCAAAAGTTTAATGCTATGGTTAGAATTTATTCTTAATACTTTTCTCGTAGTTGTGGATTCTTGCGGGAGGGTTAATCATAAGTAGGAGGTTTGTTCAAGTAAGAACAGCACCTAAGCACTGGTCCACCCACATATCAAATTATCGAAGTAGCGAACACAAATCGAACCAACATGATGAAAGTGACTAGATGAAATTCCCGTGTACCCTCAAGAATGCTTTGCTTATCATAGGAGACCGTATTGGCCTGTCCTTTGCCTCAAAAGGATTGGGCTACCTTGCTGCACTTTTGTTACTACTATCGTTACTTGCTCGTTACAAATTATCTTGCTATCAAACTACTCCGCTACTTACAATTTCAGCACTTGCAGACACTACCTTACTGAAAACTACTTGTCATTTCCTTCTGCTCCTCGTTTGGTTCGACACTCTTACTTATCGAAAAGAGCTACAATTGATCCCCTATACTTGTGGGTCATCAATGTTCTCCGCTAGATAGGAACTTTGGAATGATTCTTCATCGCACTTTGAGGGGTGGTTATATGATCCAATTATATTAGCACTATTGAGAGATTGCACTAGCGAAAGTACGGACCCTAGGCCTCATTTTCAAGCATTGCAATACCATTTGTGCTCACTTTTGTTACTTGCTACCTTGCTGTTTTTTATTGTTCCTACTACAAAAATCAATATCTACTATCATTACTACACTTGTATCACCATCTCTTCGCCGAACTAGTGCACCTATACAAATTTCCATTGTATTTGGTGTGTTGGGGACACAAGAGACTTTTTATTATTTGGTTGCAGGGTTGTTTGAGAGAGACTATCTCATCCTACGCCTCCCACGGATTGATAAAACTTAGGTCATCCACTTGAGGGAAAATTACTACTGTCCTACAAAACTCTGCGCTTGGAGGCCCAACACGTGTCTACAAGAATAAAGTTGCATAGTAGACATCAGAAGTTTGCTTCTAAGAAGAACTCCAAGGGAGTTATTGGGGAGTCGTCTGACAGTTATCTCCATCCCCGGAGGTTGGCGGAAGTACGGCCGTGCGAATGGCCGCACACCCCGTTCATGGAAGAGGCTGGAATCCTTCAGGAGTTTACACAATATGATGCTAATGCCGGCCTCACCGACTTCATCACAGCTGAATGTGAACAGTATCATCTCCTCACAAACATCTTTGTTCAAAGTTTTAATTTCCTTCCTAGGAATAATCCTCCTGAGGTGCAGTTTAATTTATACACTACTGGAATCAGGGATTTTGCCGTCTGCCAGTTCTTTGCCGTCTGCTTGCAGACGGCAAAGAAGGTCTTTGCCATCAGCTACCAAACAACAGACGACAAAGAATTGGCAGACGGCAAAGAAGGTCTTTGTCATCTATTATTTCTTTGCCGTCTGCTGGCAGATGGCAAAGAATCTTTGCCATCTGCCAGCGGACGGCAAAGAGGGGGGCTATCTTCGGATCTGACCAGTGGATCTCATTTTCCCCCCGATGGGCCGAAAGAAGCGCATCCCCCCACCAAACCCTACTCCGCCCCCACATCCGCCCGCCGGCGCCCTCCTCCGCCTCGCCGATGCGCTGGGGTCGCCGCTCCTCCTCCGCGCCCACGGCACCGTCCACTCCCGCACCGCCGCCGTCCTCACCGACCCCGCCGCCCGCGCACGCCACCACCAGGCCGCCCTCCTCGCCGCGCGCCGCGCCGTCGACCTCGTGCCCGACTCCCTCGAGCTCGCCCACTTCCGCGCCCTCCTCCTCTACGAGGCTGCCAGCGACAACCGCGCCTACGAGGAGGTCATCGCCGAGTGCGAGCGCGGGCTCAGGATCGACGACCCCTCCGACCCGGAGCCCCACTCGCTCAGGCTGCCCGCCCCCGACCCCTACCAGCTCCGGGCCGAGCTTCGCAACCGCGCCTCTGCTCTCCTCCGGCCGGCGCGCCACCGCGCCTCGTCTCCTCCAGCCGGAAGGGTACCCAACGCCGCCCCCCCCGCCCTCGACCCATCCGCACACCCGGCTCTCCCGGCTCGGCGCGCAGTCCACCATGGAAGGGCACGGACGAGGCCGGCGCGCCTCCAGCGGGTAGGCGCGACCCCGCCTCTCACCCTCTCTGCCGTGCTCGGCCCCAGGTCCAACCCCACACCCCTACCCCTACCTCCGGCGCTCCTCTGTTTTGCCTAGTAAAGCTGTTCATAGCATCATTAGCAATTCCTATGATTTTGCAAGAATTTCACTTCGTGTTTCTGAATGTTGATTACATCCATATGCAGACCTATTTGTGTTATATATAAGTCAGGCCTTTGTTCTCTTCAAATCATTACTCTGCATTGATTTTATCTATTAGTACAACTCAAAGTGGCAGGACATGTATCTGTTACATTTTTCCGACTTCGACTATGTGAGTGCACTGTAATCCAAGAGATTGTTCTTCATTCTTCTTGCAGGAAAGACGTGATAATTAGGAAAATTTTGCTGATGCATTGTCAGAGAGTTTTGGTCGACTAATGGCAATCCGTCTCCTATCGCGTCAAAATCTGAGGAAGCTGGTGGTGTAGTCTTGTAGCATGGTCAGATTCAGACTCAGCTATTTTTTTTTCTTTTTTGTTCCTACAAGATGTTCAGCTTAGCTTTAAATACAGTAAATTTGGATACTGGAAATGTTATATGACTCTGTTCTCCATGTATCCAGCATTATCCATGTTGCTGTTGACGTTCATGCTTTATGAACAAGTAGAACACACCTGACAAGACAGCTGTCAATGAATGCTATGAGGTTTAGGAGAGACTTTGTGGATGTTTTTGCCTGTTACCACGTGTTGGCCACTAGAACAAGTAGACATTTTAGATGGCCCTTTTTTGTTTGTACGTTGTGTATGTCATCTGTTAGAACTGGGATTGTTTTTGGTTTTGGCCTTGATAATACTAACTCTACCCTTTAGTTCAATCAGTTTCAAGGCCGCCCTTTTGCTCTCCACAATTCAGCCCTCTATTTGCCTGTTTGAAAAAGATGTGCTTATGTCATTGTGTTTGTTGAACTGTACAGCATAACAACAGTGGAGTGACTTGCAGGTGCCTCATGTGGATTTTATGGCTTAAGCCAAGAGGAGAAAGAAAGGGCTCTGCATATGAAAAGATACCAACATTATTGTTTCCATGAAATTGGTAATATATGTGGCATGTGTTTGTTTATCTTTTCTGCAAGAGCAACTTGTGTCCTGAGACCTTCTAGTGGTACTGAGACCCATAAAAAGAAATTGTCTTCTTGCATGATCACTTACTGAAAATAGGGACAATCAGCTTTACTTCTGAGTACTTAGAAGTAGTTAAGTTATCTAAGTTATTATGGGTACTGTTACAATGTGCTTGTATTGAACCATCTATCCAAGTTTATTACTAACTCTATATGTGCTTCTCTGCACCTATGCTTGCCTGTATATCTATTTGCTTTATGGACATGACTCTTGTGTTTGTTTGCTTGTTGTACTGTGATAATTGCAATGCTTATTTAGCGACAAAATTTGCTCTTAATGTACTGTTGCAGGATCTGGATATCTCTCAAAATTTAGTACTTTCTGGTGTTGATCTCAAGTGCTGGCTCCAACAGCATTGCATTTCACCAAGTGAAATGCTACATTTCTACTCCTAACCCATTCTTTCTTTCTTAGTGTTTTTGTTATGCAGGTTGGAAGAAAAGAAGAAGATCCAGAGAAGATCTTAGTAATAAGATAGTTTTTAGGAAAATAGATATTTAGTTTTAGGTCATTTCTTCTAATTTCAGATATGGAGGGCTTGTCTTTAGTTTTTGTTTTGACTTTGTGAAACTTGCTAACTATGGATGAAACTGTGTAATATTGATGAAACTATGTATATGTATGGATGAAACTTGCTACTATTGGTAACATGTGTTGGATATGCTATATTGGTACTATGTATGGATGAAACTTGCTACTATGTATATATATATATGTGTGTTTGATTTTCTGTGAAAATGAATGGGTATAAGAAGAAACAGAATTAATGCCTATTTGGTCTCTTTGCCATATGCCAGCAGATGGCAAAGAGCCTGCAGTCTTTGCCGTCTGCTGGCAGACGGCAAAGACTGTAGGCTCTTTGCCGTCCGCTGCAGATGGCAAAGGCCCTTTGCCGTTAGCCGCCCGGAAGCAGACGACAAAGTAGCTCTTTGCCGGACCTTACTTTGCCGGAGCCTTTTGCCGTCCGCGGCTGACGGCAAAGGCCTTTGCCGTCCGCCGTTCATGCCTTTGCCGTCCGCTGCTGGAAATATGCCCTAGAGGCAATAATAAATTGGTTATTATTATATTTCCTTATTCATGATAATCGTTTATTATCCATGCTAGAATTGTATTGATAGGAAACTCAGATACATGTGTGGATACATAGACAACACCATGTCCCTAGTAAGCCTCTAGTTGACTAGCTCGTTGATCAATAGATGGTTACGGTTTCCTGACCATGGACATTGGATGTCATTGATAACGGGATCACATCATTAGGAGAATGATGTGATGGACAAGACCCAATCCTAAGCATAGCATAAAAGATCGTGTAGTTTCGTTTGCTAGAGCTTTTCCAATGTCAAGTATCTTTTCCTTAGACCATGAGATCGTGCAACTCCCGGATACCGTAGGAGTGCTTTGGGTGTGCCAAACGTCACAATGTAACTGGGTGACTATAAAGGTGCACTACGGGTATCTCCGAAAGTGTCTGTTGGGTTGGCACGGATCGAGACTGGGATTTGTCACTCCGTGTGACGGAGAGGTATCTCTGGGCCCACTCGGTAATGCATCATCATAATGAGCTCAATGTGACTAAGGCGTTAGTCACGGGATCATGCATTGCGGTACGAGTAAAGAGACTTGCCGGTAACGAGATTGAACAAGGTATTGGGATACCGACGATCGAATCTCGGGCAAGTAACATACCGTTTGACAAAGGGAATTGCATACGGGATTGATTGAATCCTCGACACCGTGGTTCATCAGATGAGATCATCGTGGAACATGTGGGAGCCAACATGGGTATCCAGATCCCGCTGTTGGTTATTGACCGGAGAGGCGTCTCGGTCATGTCTGCATGTCTCCCGAACCCGTAGGGTCTACACACTTAAGGTTCGGTGACGCTAGGGTTGTAGAGATATAAGTATGCGGAAACCTGAAAGTTGTTCGGAGTCCCGGATGAGATCCCGGACGTCACGAGAGGTTCCGGAATGGTCCGGAGGTGAAGAATTATATATAGGAAGTCAAGTTTCGGCCACCGGGAAAGTTTCGGGGGTTACCGGTATTGTACCGGGACCACCGGAAGGGTCCCGGGGGTCCACCGGGTGGGGCCACCTATCCCGGAGGGCCCCATGGGCTGAAAGTGGAAGGGAACCAGCCCTAGTGGGCTGGGCGCCCCCCATGGGCCTCCCCCCATGCGCCTAGGGTTGGGAACCCTAGGGTGGGGGGACTTCCCCCTTGCCTTGGGGGGCAAGGCACCCCTTTCCACCCCTTGGCCGCCGCCCCCCAACCCTAGATGGGTTTTGGCCGCCGCCCCCCTCCCAAGGGGGCCTATATAAAGGGGGGGAGGGAGGGCAGCAACCTACAGCCTTGGGCGCCTCCCTCCTCCCCTGCAACACCTCTCTCTCTCTCTCGCAGAAGCTTGGCGAAGCCCTGCCGGAGACCCGCTACATCCACCACCACGCCGTCGTGCTGCTGGATCTCCATCAACCTCTCCTTCCCCCTTGCTGGATCAAGAAGGAGGAGACGTCGCTGCACCGTACGTGTGTTGAATGCGGAGGTGCCGTCCGTTCGGCACTCGGTCATCGGTGATTTGGATCACGGCGAGTACGACTCCGTCATCCACGTTCATTGGAACGCTTCCGCTCGCGATCTACAAGGGTATGTAGATGCACTCCTTTCCCCTTGTTTCTAGTAGACTCCATAGATGCATCTTGGTGAGCGTAGGAAAATTTTAAATTATGCTACGATTCCCAACATCCGCCGTGGCAGACGGCAAAATAGCTGATTCCTGTAGTGATATGCTGATTTCCATCAGATACCGCTTACTGAGTTCTGTGAAATATGCTTGCTACCTTCTGATGGTAGTTTGGCAGAGCCTAGGCCGACAGAGTTTGAGGCCTTTTATCGTACCTTGACAGTGGGAGATGAGAGAGGGGTGTCGGGTATGACTACCGCTGGCTTGCATTTTCCCGTTGTTCATTATTTCACTCTTTTCATTGCAAAATGCTTGCTTGCTAGAGAGAAGGTAGGTGCACTCAGTTCACCAGACCTTACTGTTGTACGACATGCACTAGAGGGCGACAACACTTATAGCTTGGGAGCTATTGTGGAACGTCGCCTCCATATTAATAAGTCCAGGGGTAAAATACATGGTGGTATTTTCGCTACTTGTTTGGCGGCTCGCTTTAATGTTGAGATACGCCTTCATGATTACCCTTTGACCAAGGTTTATCTAGATCGTGCGGCCATGGAACACCACCATTTTATTGCACGAGATTATCCTAACATTCCTATTCCTTATAACCTGGTTTTCAGTGTTAATACTCATGATTTATTCCATTGCCTGCTCCTACTTTGTTTGAACCTATTGCCAGGGGCGAATATAGGATTATGCCTGCAGATATCATCGCCTACCGGAACGACCAGGCTGCAGAAGAGGAGGAGCCTCAGCAGTGGGATCCGTGGATGCCTGCTCCGCGGCACCCCGACTACTATCCAGGCTACTCATTGATTACCAAGTTAGGCCAAAAGCCTAAGCTTGGGGGAGTACGTGTTTCCCACCGACATTACATTCATGTTCACACATTTCATTCCTATTGTCGGTGTCCACACTTTTTCATTGTATCATCCATGTTAAATTTATTTTCTCGCTTTCTTCTTGTGTGTTTGAAAAACCTTAGAAAAACCAAAAAAATTAGTTATAGTTAGTTTACTTTCTATGCATGCTTAGTTGTAGTACTAAAAAGAAAACCAAAAAAGATTTCCTTGTTTTTCTTTTACTTGTTGGGAGCTTTCCCGTGTAAATAGTTTTTCTCGTTTTTGCTTCTCCCTTTTATTAGCTTGTTCAAGAAAACCAAAAACTCCAAAAATATTTTAGTGTGTTTCTCTGAATTTCTTTTCTTTTTATTCGAGTCATACCAAGGAGAATACCACGATGAAAATGTTGAGTGGCTCTCATATGCATAATTGTTTATCTAACAAAGAGCCCATTTTACCTTGTCTTCTCCTGTTGAATAAAATGTTTGCAGATTCCAGCTTAGTCCACGGCACTCTTGCACTATTATTATTTTCACATCGTTCGGTCGTGCAAGTGAAAGGCAATAATGACGATATTTGATGAACTGGCTATGGCAGAGAGAAACGGGTATGAACTCGACTTGTTCTGTTTTTGTAAATATGTTTAACCTAGTATCCATGATTCAGTCCATTATGATTAAACATGTTTGCAATGACAATTAGAGATTATAGTTTCTCATGCCATGCATAAGTAGCTAGGAGTGGATAATGATGCTGCATCTACAAGATGACATAGAGATTTGTAAAGCACACACGGATCTGAATGTTGCAGACTCGTTGACTAAAACCTCTCTCGTAAGCATAACATGATCAAACCCTAGAACTCATTGAGTGTTAATCACATGGTGATGTGAACTAGATTATTGACTCTAGTAAACTCTTGGGTATTAGTCACATGGCGATGTGAATTTTGAGTGTTAATCACATGGTGATGTGAACTAGATTATTGACTCTAGTGCAAGTAGGAGACTGTTGGAAAATATGCCCTAGAGGCAATAATAAAATGGTTATTATTGTATTTCCTTGTTCATGATAATTGTCTATTGTTCATGCTATAATTGTATTAACTGGAAACCGTAATACATGTGTGAATACATAGACCACAACATGTCCCTAGTAAGCCTCTAGTTGACTAGCTCGTTGATCAATAGATGGTTATGGTTTCCTGACCATGGACATTGGATGTCATTGATAACGGGATCACATCATTAGGAGAATGATGTGATGGACAAGACCCAATCCTAAGCATAGCACAAGATCGTGTAGTTCGTTTGCTAGAGCTTTTCTAATCTCAAGTATCATTTCCTTAGACCATGAGATTGTGCAACTCCCGGATACCGTAGGAATGCTTTGGGTATACCAAACGTCACAACGTAACTGGGTGGCTATAAAGGTGCACTACAGGTATCTCCGAAAGTGTCTGTTGGGTTGGCACGAATCGAGACTGGGATTTGTCACTCCGTATGACGGAGAGGTATCTCTGGGCCCACTCGGTAATGCATCATCATAATGAGCACAATGTGACTAATGAGTTAGCCACGGGATCATGCGTTACGGTACGAGTAAAGTGACTTGCCGGTAACGAGATTGAACAAGGTATTGGGATACCGCCGATCGAATCTCGGGCAAGTAACGTACCGATTGACAAAGGGAATTGTATACGAGATTGATTGAATCCTCGACATCGTGGTTCATCCGATGAGATCATCGTGGAACATGTGGGAGCCAACATGGGTATCCAGATCCCGCTGTTGGTTATTGACCGGAGAGTCGTCTCAGTCATGTCTGCATGTCTCCCGAACCCGTAGGGTCTACACACTTAAGGTTCGGTGACGCTAGGGTTGTAGAGATATTAGTATGCGGTTAACCGAAAGTTGTTCGTAGTCCCGGATGAGATCCCGGACGTCACGAGGAGTTCCGGAATAGTCCGGAGGTAAAGATTTATATATGGGAAGTCCTATTTTGGCCACCGGAAAATGTTCGGGATTTTTCGGTATTGTACCGGGAAGGTTCTAGAAGGTTCCGAAGTGGGGCCCACCTGCATGGGGGGACCCACATGAACGTGGGTAGTGGGGGAAAGGCCCCACACCCCTAGTCAAGGCGCACCAAGATCCCACCTTAGAAGCAATAAGATCATATCCCGAAGGGATAAGATCAAGATCCCTAAAAAGGGGGATAACAATCGGTGGGGAAGGGAAATGATGGGATTTCTTTTCCCCACCTTTGCCAACGCCCCAATGGACTTGGAGGGCAAGAAACCAGCCCCCTCCACCCCTATATATAGTGGGGAGGCGCATGGGAGCAGCACCCCAAGCCCTGGTGCCTCCCTCCCTCCCGTGACGCCTCTTCCTCCCTGCTTGCGCTTGGCGAAGCCCTGCCGGGATCCCGCTACTTCCACCACCACGCCGTCGTGCTGCTGGATCTCCACCAACCTCTCCTCCCCCTTGCTGGATCAAGAAGGAGGAGACGTCGCTGCTCCGTACGTGTGTTGAACGCGGAGGTGCCGTCCGTTCGGCGCTAGGATCATCGGTGATTTGGATCACGACGAGTACGACTCCATCAACCCCGTTCTCTTGAACGCTTCCGCTCGCGATCTACAAGGGTATGTAGATGCACTCCTCCCCTCTCGTTGCTAGCATCTCCTAGATTGATCTTGGTGACATGTAGGAAAATTTTGAATTTCTGCTACGTTCCCCAACAGTGGCATCATGAGCCAGTTCTATGCGTAGATTCTATGCACGAGTAGAACACAAAGTAGTTGTGGGCGATGATTTGTTCAATTTTCTTGCCGTTACTAGTCTTATCTTGATTCGGCGGCATTGTGGGATGAAGCGGCCCGGACCGACCTTACACGTACACTTACATGAGACAGGTTCCACCGACTGACATGCACTTGATTCATAAGGTGGCTAGCGGGTGTCTGTCTCTCCCACTTTAGTCGGATCGGATTCGATGAAGAGGGTCCTTATGAAGGGTAAATAGCAATTGGCATATCACCGTTGTGGCTTTTGTGTAGGTAAGAAACGTTCTTGCTAGAAACCCATAGCAGCCACGTAAAACATGCAACAACAATTAGAGGACGTCTAACTTGTTTTTGCAGGGTATGCTATGTGATGTGATATGGCCAAAAGGATGTGATGAATTATATATGTGATGTATGAGATTGATCATGTTCTTGTAATAGGAATCACGACTTGCATGTCGATGAGTATGACAACCGCAGGAGCCATAGGAGTTGTCTTAATTTATTGTATGACCTGCGTGTCAATGAAAACGCCATGTAATTACTTTACTTTATTGCTAACCGTTAGCCATAGTAGTAGAAGTAATAGTTGGAGAGACAACTTCATGAAGACACGATGATGGAGATCATGATGATGGAGATCATGGTGTCATGCCGGTGACAAAGGTGATCATGCCGTGCCTCGAAGATGGAGATCAAAAGGCGCAAGATGATATTGGCCATATCATGTCACTTTATGATTTGCATGCGATGTTTGTCATGTTTACATCTTATTTTCTTAGAACGACGGTAGCATAAATAAGATGATCCCTCACTAAAATTTCAAGAGATGTGTTTCCCCTAACTGTGCACCGTTGCGAAGGTTCGTTGTTTCGAAGCACCACGTGATGATCGGGTGTGATAGATTCTAACGTTCGCATACAACGGGTGTTGACGAGCCTAGCATGTATAGACATGGCCTCGGAACACAAGCAAAACACTTAGGTTGACTTGACGAGCCTAGCATGTACAGACATGGCCTCGGAACACAAGAGACCGAAAGGTCAAACATGAGTCGTATAGTAGATACGATCAACATGGAGATGTTCACCGATGATGACTAGTCCGTCTCACGTGATGATCGGACACGGCCTAGTCGATTCGGATCATGTATCACTTAGATGACTAGAGGGATGTCTATCTAAGTGGGAGTTCATTAAATAATCAGATGAACTTAATTATCATGAACATAGTCAAAAGGTCTTTGCAAATAATGTCGTAGCTTACGCTTTAGTTCTACTAAGATATGTTCCTAGAGAAAATTTAGTTGAAAGTTGATAGTAGCAATTATGCGGACTGGGTCCGTAAACTGAGGATTGTCCTCATTGCTGCACAGAAGGCTTATGTCCTTAATGCACCACTCGGTGTGCTGAACCTCGAGCGTCGTCTGTAGATGTTGCGAAACATCTGACATACACGTTTTGATGACTACGTGATAGTTCAGTGTGTGATGCTAACGGTTTAAAATTGTGGCACCAAAGACGGTTTTGAAACGTCGCAGAACATATGAGATGTTCCAAAGACTGAAATTGGGATTTCAGACTAGTGCCCACGTCAAGAGGTATGAGACCTCTGACAAGTTTCTTAAGCCTGCAAACTAAGGGAGAAAATCTCAATCGTTGAGCATGTGCTCAGATTGTCTGAGTACTACAATCACTTGAATTGAGTGGGAGTTAATCTTCCAGATGAGATAGTGATGGTTCTCCATAGTCACTGCCACCAAGCTATTAGAGCTTCGTGATGAACTATAACATATCAGGGATAGACATGATGATCCTTGAGCAACTCGTGATGTTTGACACCGCGAAAGTAGAAATCAAGTAGGAGCATCAATTGTTGATGGTTAGTAAAACTACTAGTTTCTAGAAGGGCAAGGGCAAGAAGGGATACTTCATGAAACGGCAAATCAGTTGCTGCTCTAGTGAAGAAACCCAAGGTTGAACCCAAACCCGAGACTAAGTGCTTCTGAAATGAGGGGAACGGTCACTGAAGCAGAACTACCCCAGATACTTCGTAGATGAGAAGGCTGGCAAGGTCGACAGAAGTATATTGGATATACATTATATTAATGTGTACTTTACTAGTACTCCTAGTAGCACCAGGGTATTAGATACCAGTTCGGTTGCTAAGTGTTAGTAACTCAAAATAAAAGCTGCGGAATAAACGGAGACTAGCTAAAGGTGAGATGACAATATGTGTTGGAAGTGTTTCCAAGGTTGATGTGATCAAGCATCGCATGCTCCATCTACCATCGAGATTGGGGTTAAACCTGAATAATTGTTATTTGGTGTTTGCGTTGAGCATAGACATGATTGGATTATGTTTATCGCAATACGGTTATTCAATAAAGGAGAATAATGGTTACTCTGTCTATTTGAATAATACCTTCAATGGTCTTGCACCTAAAATGAATGGTTTATTGAATCTCGATCGTAGTGATACACATGTTCATGCCAAAAGATATAAGATAGTAATGATAGTACCACATACTTGTGGCACTACCACTTGAGTCATATTGGTATAAAACGCATGAAGAAGCTCCATGTTGATGGATCTTTGGACTCACTCGTTTTTGAAAAGATTGAGACATGCGAACCATGTCTATTAGTATATATGCATGAAGAAAGTCCATACAGATGGATCATTTGGACTCACATGATTTTGAATCACTTGAGACATGCAAATCATACCACATGGGCAAGATGACTAAAAGGCCTCGTTTTCAATAAGATGGAACAAGAGAGCAACTTGTTGGAAGTAATACATTTCATGTGTGCAGTCCAATGAGTGCTGAGGCACGCAGTGGATATCGTTATGTTCTTACTTCACAGATGATTTGAGTAGATGCTGAGAATATTTACTTGATGAAACACAAGTCTGAATTATTGAAAGGTTCAAATAATTTCAGAGTGAAGTTGAAGATCGTCGTGACAAGAGGATAAAATGTCTGTGATATGATCATAGAGATGAATATCTAAGTTACGAGTTTGGCACACAATTAAGAAATTGTGGAAATTGTTTCACGACTAATACCGCCTGGAACACCATATTGTGATGGTGTGTCCAAACATCATAACTGCACCCTATTGGATATGGTGCATACCATGATGTCTCTTATCGAATTACAACTATCGTTTATGGGTTAGGCATTAGAGACAACCGCATTCACTTTAAATAGGGCACCACGCAATTCCGTTGAGACGACACCGTATGAACTATGGTTTAGAGAAACCTAAGCTGTCGTTTCTTAAAAGTTTGGGGCTGCGACGCTTATGTGAAAAAGTTTCAGGCTGATAAGCTCGAACCCAAAGCGGATAAATGCATCTTCATAGAATACCCAAAACAGTTGGGTATACCTCCTATTTCAGATCTGGAAGCAAAAGTGATTGTTTCTAGAAACGGGTCCTTTCTCGAGGAAAAGTTTCTCTTGAAAGAATTGAGTGGGAGGATGGTGGAGACTTGATGAGGTCATTGAACCGTCACTTCAACTAATGTGTAGCACGCACAGGAAGTTGTTCCTGTGGCACCTACACCAATTGAAGTGGAAGCTTATGATAGTGATCATGAAACTTCAGATCAAGTCACTACCAAACCTCATAGGACGACTAGGATGCGTACTACTTCAGAGTGGTACGTAATCCTGTCTTGGAAGTCATGTTGCTAGACAACAATGAACCTACGAGCTATGGAGAAGCGATGGTGGGCCCGGATTCCGACGAATGGCTTGAGGCCATAAAATCCGAGAGAGGATCCATGTATAAAACAAAGTATAGAATTTGGAAGAACTACTTGATGGTCGTAAGGCTATTGGGTGCAGATGGATTTTAAAAAGGAAGACATACAATGATGGTAAGTGTCACCATTAAGAAAGCTCGACTTGTCGTTAAGATGTTTTTCGACAAGTTCAAGGAGTTGACTGCGATGAGACTTTCTCACTCGTAGCGATGCTAAGAGTCTGTTGGAACTATATTAGCAGTTACTGCATTATTTATGAAATCTTGCAGATAGGATGTCAAAACATTGTTTCCTCGACGATTTTCTTGAGGAAAGGTTGTATGTGATACAACCAGAAGGTTTTGTCAATCCTGAAAGATGCTAACAAGTATGCAAAGCTCCAGCAATCCTTCTAAGGACTGGAGTAAGCATCTCGGAGTTGGAATGTACGCTTTGATGAGATGATCAAAGATTTTGGGTTTACACAAAGTTTATGAGAAACTTGTATTTCCAAAGAAGTGAGTGGGAGCACTATAGAATTTTTGATGAGTATATGTTGTTAACATATTCTTGATCAGAAATGACGTAGAATTTCTGGAAAGCATACATGATTATTTGAAAAGTGTTTTTCAATGGAAAACCTGGATTAAGCTACTTGAACATTGAGCATCAAGATCTATAAGGATAGATCAAAGACGCTTAATAGTACTTTCAAATGAATACATACCGTGACAAGATTTTGAAGGAGTTCAAAATAGATTAGCAAAGAAGGAGTTCTTGGCTGTGTTACAGGGTGTGAGTATTGAGTAAGACTCAAGACCTGACCACGGCAGAAGAGAGAGAAAGGACGAAGGTCGTCCCCTATGCTTTAGACGTAGGCTCTACAATATGCTATGCTGTGTACCGCACCTGAAGTGTGCCTTGCCATGAGTTAGTCAAGGGGTACAATAGTGATCCAGGAATGGATCACATGACAGCGGTCGAACTTATCCTTAGTAACTAGTGGACTAAGGAATTTTCTCGATTATGGAGGTGGTAAAAGAGTTCGTCGTAAAGGGTTACGACGATGCAAACTTTGACACTAATCCGGATGACTCTGAGTAGTAAACCGGATTCGTATAGTAGAGTAGTTATTTGGAACAGCTCCAAGTAGCGCGTGGTAGCTGCATCTACAAGATGACATAGAGATTTGTAAAGCACACACGGATCTGAATGTTGCAGACTCGTTGACTAAAACCTCTCTCGTAAGCATAACATGATCAAACCCTAGAACTCATTGAGTGTTAATCACATGGTGATGTGAACTAGATTATTGTCTCTAGTAAACTCTTGGGTATTAGTCACATGGCGATGTGAATTTTGAGTGTTAATCACATGGTGATGTGAACTAGATTATTGACTCTAGTGCAAGTAGGAGACTGTTGGAAATATGCCCTAGAGGCAATAATAAAATGGTTATTATTGTATTTCCTTGTTCATGATAATTGTCTATTGTTCATGCTATAATTGTATTAACTGGAAACCGTAATACATGTGTGAATACATAGACCACAACATGTCCCTAGTAAGCCTCTAGTTGACTAGCTCGTTGATCAATAGATGGTTATGGTTTCCTGACCATGGACATTGGATGTCATTGATAACGGGATCACATCATTAGGAGAATGATGTGATGGACAAGACCCAATCCTAAGCATAGCACAAGATCGTGTAGTTCGTTTGCTAGAGCTTTTCTAATGTCAAGTATCATTTCCTTAGACCATGAGATTGTGCAACTCCCAGATACCGTAGGAATGCTTTGGGTGTACCAAACGTCACAACGTAACTGGGTGACTATAAAGGTGCACTACAGGTATCTCCGAAAGTGTCTGTTGGGTTGGCACGAATCGAGACTGGGATTTGTCACTCCGTATGACAGAGAGGTATCTCTAGGCCCACTCAGTAATGCATCATCATAATGAGCACAATGTGACTAATGAGTTAGCCACGGGATCATGCGTTACGGTACGAGTAAAGTGACTTGCCGGTAACGAGATTGAACAAGGTATTGGGATACCGATGATCGAATCTCGGGCAAGTAACGTACCGATTGACAAAGGGAATTGTATACGGGATTGATTGAATCCTCGACATCGTGGTTCATCCGATGAGATCATCGTGGAACATGTGGGAGCCAACATGGGTATCCAGATCCCGCTGTTGGTTATTGACCGGAGAGTCGTCTCAGTCATGTCTGCATGTCTCCCGAACCCGTAGGGTCTACACACTTAAGGTTCGGTGACGCTAGGGTTGTAGAGATATTAGTATGCGGTTAACTGAAAGTTGTTCGGAGTCCCGGATGAGATCCCGGACGTCACGAGGAGTTCCGGAATGGTCCGGAGGTAAAGATTTATATATGGGAAGTCCTATTTTGGCCACCGGAAAATGTTCGGGATTTTTCGGTATTGTACCGGGAAGGTTCTAGAAGGTTCCGAAGTGGGGCCCACCTGCATGGGGGGACCCACATGAACGTGGGTAGTGGGGGAAAGGCCCCACACCCCTAGTCAAGGCGCACCAAGATCCCACCTTAGAAGCAATAAGATCATATCCCGAAGGGATAAGATCAAGATCCCTAAAAAGGGGGATAACAATCGGTGGGGAAGGGAAATGATGGGATTTCTTTTCCCCACCTTTGCCAACGCCCCAATGGACTTGGAGGGCAAGAAACCAGCCCCCTCCACCCCTATATATAGTGGGGAGGTGCATGGGAGCAGCACCCCAAGCCCTGGTGCCTCCCTCCCTCCCGTGACGCCTCTTCCTCCCTGCTTGCGCTTGGCGAAGCCCTGCCGGGATCCCGCTACTTCCACCACCACACCGTCGTGCTGCTGGATCTCCACCAACCTCTCCTCCCCCTTGCTGGATCAAGAAGGAGGAGACGTCGCTGCTCCGTACGTGTGTTGAACGCGGAGGTGCCGTCCGTTCGGCGCTAGGATCATCGGTGATTTGGATCACGACGAGTACGACTCCATCAACCCCGTTCTCTTGAACGCTTCCGCTCGCGATCTACAAGGGTATGTAGATGCACTCCTCCCCTCTCGTTGCTAGCATCTCCTAGATTGATCTTGGTGACACGTAGGAAAATTTTGAATTTCTGCTACGTTCCCCAACATTTATTCACTTGCCACTGCACGAGAAAAGGGCAGTAATAGGGATTCCCAGTCCCGAATTCGAAATTGCAAATAATTAAACAAAACTCCCCCGGGACTGTTGTTGGTATGGACGACACTCATTGTTTCGGACAAGCCCTGGAGTGTGATTGTTGGTCGATGGGGAGTAAACCTTACTTTTATTGCTTGGGAACCGTCACTAGCGTGCTTACCATGGAAGATATTGATAACTGATGGTCGTGAAGTAAACAAGAAGGGCGCATTCCTCAAAATATCATTTACCTCTGTTTTAAAAGCTAGAGCTCTGGCACTCTGCAAATCACTGCTTCCCTCTGCGAAGGGACTATCTATTTACTTTTATGTTGTGTC
This sequence comes from Triticum aestivum, assembly GCF_018294505.1. Taxonomy (NCBI): domain Eukaryota; kingdom Viridiplantae; phylum Streptophyta; class Magnoliopsida; order Poales; family Poaceae; genus Triticum; species Triticum aestivum. The sequence continues at coordinate 387,035,613 of NC_057814.1, read as the reverse complement.
ATCACCTTCTAAAATAAGCGCCAGAACCTGAGAGCACTGTTGTCATGCTTATGCATTGTGTGTAGCTAATGGTGGGTGCATCATGACTGGATCTTTTCTACCATGAATTACAATGTTTAGTCGTTGCTTGAACTTTGGAGGTGCTCTGCATTTATGTTTTGCGGTCTCAGAAAGGGCTAGCGAGATACCACTATTGTCATTATATCATGGTTGTTTTGACAACATGTTGCTGTTTGAGATATCTTATTATTGCTCGCTAGCTAATTATGTCATTGATATGAGTTAATGTAATCTTTAAGAGTTATTGTCGGCATGGTTAGTTATAATGTTGGCTGAAAACCTGGGTGTTGTTTAAGCTTGTTTATGCAAACAAAAACAAAAGAGTTCGTAAAAGTTTTTCTTTTTCACTTTGAGTTTATCAACTGAATTGCTTGAGGACAATGACGTTGTTTTCAGCAGAACTACCATGGTGTCTTTTTTGTGTAGAAATAAAAGTTCTCGGAATGGAACGAAACTCTGCGAGGATTTTTTATACAATAGAAGAGAATTTCTGGAGCCAAGAGTCACCTGAGGGGGGGTACCTGGGTGGGCACAACCCACCAGGGCGCGCCTGCCCCCCCCCCCCCAGCGCGCCCAAGTGGGTTGTCCCCACCTGGTGGCCCCGCAGACCCTGAAACCGACGCTATAAAATCCCATATTGCCAGAAAAAAAATCAGGGAGAAAGAATTATCGCGGTCCACGATACGGAGCCGCCATCACCTCCTGTTCTTCATCGGGAGGCCACATCTAGAGTCCATTTGGGGCTCCGGAGAGGGGGATCTTCGTTCTTCGTCATCACCAACCCTTCTCCATCGCCAATTTCATGATGCTCCCCACCGGGAGTGAGTAATTCCTTCGTAGGCTCGCTGGTCGGTGAGGAGTTGCATGAGATTCATCATGTAATCTAGTAAGTTTTGTTAGGGCTTGATCCCTAGTATCCACTATGTTCTGAGATTGATGTTGCTATGACTTTGCTATGCTTAATGCTTGCCACTTTGGGCCCGGGTGCCATGATTTTAGATCTGAACCATTTATGTTATCACCATTATATCCATGTTCTAGATCCGATCTTGCAAGTTATAGTCACCTACTACGTGTTATGATCCAGCAACCCCGGAGTGACAATAGTCGGGACCACTCCCGGTGATGACCGTAGTTTGAGGAGTTCATGTATTCACCATGTATTAATGCTTTTTCTGGTTCTCTATTAAAAGGAGACCTTAATATCCCTTAGTTTCCTTATGGACCCCGCTGCCACGGGAGGGTAGGACAAAAGATGTCATGCAAGTTCTTTCCATAAGCACGTATAACTATTTACGGAATACATGCCTACATTATATTTATGAAGTGGAGCTAGTGCCGTATCGCCTTAGGTTATGACTGTCACATGATGAATATAATCCAACAAATTACATATCCAATACCTACGAATTTATCTTATATTGTTCTTGCTAAGTTACTACTGCTATCGTTATTGTTGCACTTGCTACAAAAATACTGCTATCACTGTTACCGTTACTATTGCTGCTGTCACTACTATCAAAACTATCATATTACTTTGCTACTGATCACGTTGCTGCAGATAATTAATATCCAGGTGTGGTTGAATTGACAACTCAGCTGCTAATACCTTCAAATATTCTTTAGCTCCTCTTGTGTCGAATCTATAAATTTGGGTTGAATACTCTACCCTCGAAAACGGTTGCCATCCCCTATACTTGTGGGTTATCAGTGATCAACAACTGGTTTAGCATCAGGCTCCAATTTACTTTTGTGCTGACATAGAGTGGGACTAATGCCCTTAAGATCATCAAGAGTATATCCAATAGCGGCACGATGCTTCTTTGGTGTTTTCAATAATTTCTTTTCTTCATGCGCTGAAAGTTTAGCACTAATAATAACATGATATATCTTATTTTCATCGAGATAGGCATATTTCAAAGTATCAGGTATTTGTTTAAGCTCAAACGCAGGATCACCCTTGGGTGGAGGAAGATCCCCAAGGATTTCAACAGGCAAGTTGTGTTTCAAAATAGGCCCTTGATTTAAGAATATTTCATCTATTTCCCTTCTTTCATTCATAAACATATCATTTTCATGGTCTAGCAAATATTGTTCTAAAGGATCAGTAGGAGGCACGGCAATAGAAGCAAGACCAATAATTTCATCCTTACTAGGCAATTCTTTAACATGGGGTTGTCTATGAAATTTAGAGAAATTAAAATCATGAGACATATCCCCCAAACCAACAGTAACAATATCTTTCTCGCAGTCTATCTTAGCATTAACAGTGTTCAAGAAAGGTCTACCAGATATAATGGGACAAAAAGTATCTTGTGGGGAAGCAAGAACAAGAAAATCAGTAGGATATTTAAATCTCCCACACAAGACTTCAACATATCTAACAATCCCAATTGGTGATATAGTATCTCTATTAGCAAGCTTAATAGTAACATCAATATCTTCTATCTCAGCAGGGGTAATATCATTCATAATTTATTTATATAGAGTATAAGGAATTGCACTCACACTAGCACCCATATCACATAAGCCATGATAACAATGATCTCCAATTTTAAAAGAAACAACATGCATGCCAACAACAAGTCTATGTTTATCTTTAGTATCAAGTTTAGCAATCCTAGCAGCTTAATCATAGAAATAAATGACATGCCCATCAATATTATCGACCAAGAGATCTTTAACTATAGCAATACTAGGTTCAACTTTAATTTGTTCAGGGGGTGTAGGTGTTCTAGTATAACTCTTACGAACCACAGTAGAAGCTTTAGTTTGATCTTTTATTCTAACAGGAAAAGGTGGTTTCTCAATATAAGCAGCAGGAACAATAGGATCAACATTATAAGTAATAGTTTCTTCTTCAACTTTAATAGGTTCTACTACTTTAACTTCAATGGGAGGATAATATTTAAACCACTTCTCAATAGGGAGATCAACATGAGTAGCAAAAGATTCACAGAAAGAAGCTACTATCTCAGATTCACGTCCATATTTAGTGCTAAAATCTCGAAAAGCATTGGTGTCCATAAAAGATTTAACACAATCAAACTTAAGGTTTATACCTGACTCCTTACCTTTGTCGAATTCCCAATCTTCAGAGTTGCCTTTAATTCTTTCCAATAAATGCCATTTGAATTCAATATCCTTCTTCATAAAAGAACCAATACAAGAAGTATCGAGCATGGATCGATCATTATGAGAAAGCCGAGCATAATTTTTTTGAGTAATAATCTCTCTTGAGACCTCATGATTGGGGCATGAATATAACATTGACTTAAGCCTCCCCGAAGCTTGAGCGATACTTTCTCCTTCACGAGGCCAAAATTTTTATATATAATTCCGATCACGATGAACCAGATGCATAGGATAAAACTTCTGATGAAATTCCAATTTCAATCGGTTGTAGTTCCATGGTCCAATATCATCACATAGCCTATACCATGTCAATGCCTTTCCCTTCAAAGATAAAGGGAAGACGTTCTTCTTGACAACATCCTCGGGCATACCTACAACCTTAAATAATCCACAAACTTCATCCACATAGATTAGGTGCATATCGGGATGTAATGTTCCATCTCGTGTGTAAGGATTAGCTAGCAATTTTTCTATCATACCCGAAGGAATTTCATAATAAATATTTTCAGTACGTGCAGTAGGTTGAGGAGCAACTCTTTTCTCTTCCGTTCGAGGTGAAGATACCCCGAACAAGCCCCTCAAAGGATTACTTTCCATAGTAACAAGTGACAGTAAATTTCAGCACACTATATAAATGTTTCCTTACCAAATTCCACTTGCCAAAGGCGCTTCACTCCCCGGCAATAGCGCCAGAAAAGAGTCTTGATGACCCACAAGTATAGGGGATCTATCGTAGTCCTTTCAATAAGTAAGTGTGTCGAACCCAATGAGGAGCAGAAGGAAATGACAAGCGGTTTTCAGCAAGGTATTCTCCGCGAGCACTGAAATTATCGGTAACAGATAGTTGTGTGATAGGATAATTCATAACGGGTAACAAGTAACAAAAGTAAACAAGGTGCAGCAAGGTGGCCCAATCCTTTTTGTAGCAAAGGATAAGCCTGGACGAACTCTTATATAAAGCAAAGCGCTCCCGAGGACACATGGGAATTGTTGTCAAGCTAGTTTTCATCATGCTCATATGATTCACGTTCGTTACTTTGATAATTTGATATGTGGGTGGACCGGTGCTTGGGTGTTTTCCTTCCTTGGACAAGCCTCCCACTTATGATTAACCCCTCTCGCAAGCATCCGCAACTATGAAAGAAGAATTAAGGTAAACCTAACCATAGCATGAAACATATGGATCCAAATCAGCCCCTTACGAAGCAACGCATAAATAGGGTTTAAGCTTTTGTCACTCTAGCAACCCATTATCTACTTATTACTTATCAATGCCTTCCCCTAGGCCCAAACAATGGTGAAATGTCATGTAGTTGACGTTCACATAACACCACTAGAGGAAAGACATCATACATCTCATCAAAATATCGAACGAATACCAAATTCACATGATTACTTATAACAAGACTTCTCCCATGTCCTCAGCAACAAACATAACTACTCCCAGAGCATATTCATGATCAAGATCGGAGGAGTATTAATTATCATTAAGGATCTGAAAATATAATCTCCCACCGGATAAACCAACTAGCATCAACTACAAGGAGTGATCAACACTACTAGCAACCCACAGATACCAATCTGAGGTTTTGAGACAAAGATCGGATACAAGAGATGAACTAGGGTTTGAGAGGAGATGGTGCTGGTGAAGATGTTGATGGAGATTAACCCCCTCTCGATGAGAGGATCGTTGGTGATGACGATGGCATTGATTTCCCCCTCCCGGAGGGATGTTTCCCCGGCAGAATAGCTCTGCCGGAGCCCTAGATTGGTTCCGCCCAAGTTCCGCCTCGAGATGGCGGCGCTTCGCCCCGAAAGCTTCCTTCTTATTTGTTTTCCAGATCAAAACACACCATATAGCAGAATATGGGCATCGGGGGCCTGCTAGGGTGCCCACAAGGACGGGGGGCGCGCCCTCCACCCTTGTGGCTGGCTAGTGGTCCCCCTCTGGTGCTTTCTTCGCCCAATATTTTTTATATATTCCAAAAATATTCTCTGTGAAGTTTCAGGACTTTAGGAGTTGTGCAGAATAGGTCTCTAATATTTGCTCCTTTTCCAGTCCAGAATTCCAACTACCGGCATTCTCCCTCTTCATGTAATCCTTATAAAATAAGAGAGAAAAGGCATAAGTATTGTGATATAATGTGTAATAACAGCCTATAATGCAATAAATATCAATATAAAAGCATGATGCAAAATTGACGTATCAGCCCTCGCCGTGCCAGCCTGTGTGATGTCCACACTCTATCCTTAAGTGCTAGCCATGGCCCATCGAGACTTTCGCTGCGGAGAGAAAACGCTCGAGGGTTCACCTTTGAGCCAAACACTTAGGGCATCTTCAAGGCGGACCTGCAAACCGCCCGCATCCGTTTGGACCGTGCTGTTTGAATTGCGGAAGTCATAAAATGCGGTTGTGTATCGATCCACTAGACGGTTCGAACACGATTTCTTTCGCAAACCAAAGACAAACGTGGGGCTTTGCGGGAGTCCGGACCGATCCCATGCTCGCTTTTAACCGCCTTGGCCCATTAAAAACACCCCCTTCCTGTGTGTTTTCGGTCAGTGCCGCTCCAGAGGGGCACGCCAGCCGAGAGAGCGCCCCCTGTGCCGCTTCCTGTTGCAGGCAACTACCGCGCATTCAAACGACATGACGGTCGCCCGTCCGCCCGTTTGCCGACCACATTGATGGCACGCGGTTGCCGAGACGTCTCCTCTGGCGCCACCCGTATGTCCCTCTACCGCCCACCATTACTATAAAAACCGATGCCCCGGCCATAGCCGCAGCCATCCACCTCTGATCCCTCTCCGCGCCACCTCCACCATTGATTCCTCCCCGCCAAAGCTCTCTGGACGGGCTGACGTCGGACCAGAAGAAGGAGATGGTCGCCATTGCTGTCGGCAGGCAGCCGGAGGACGACGACATCCCAATGGAGGACACTGCCGACGACGAGCCGGTGCCAGCCTCCTCCACCGTGCCACTGTCTTCCTCCTCCTCGCCCCCTCGCTGGTGTATTGCACCATGACCATCAGCAAGGCCCGTGCCCATTACATGGACATGGCGTGGGAGGAGTAATTTCGGAAGGCACAGGCCTACGCCGCCTACAACCACGACCTCATGTAGGAGCACGTGCAGGCGGAGGAGCAGCTCGCCGCCGGCAAGGCTGTCACACCGGACGCGGACCTAGCGGAGCAGGAGGCGCCGCTCGAGTCCTACCGCTCCGCCCGCGAGATCCGCCTCGCCCGTTGGCGGTACTGCCAGCAGGTGGTGGAGGTGGCGGCCGCCTACAAGGAGAGCGACGACACAGGCAAGGCGGTGTTCAGCGAGACAGACGACAAGGAGGAGGACATCACCGAGTCCGTGCCCCACCGCGATGACCATGAAGCCGGCACGTCCGCGGGTGCCGCCGGCAGCGAGGAAGAGTAGTGCATGATAGGTCGCCGCCGCTTGTGTCCCAGTAAGGCCGTCGCTCCTCCCTTCCCGTCAACGCATAGCTTGGTGGGCTCGACATCTTCGACCGATTAGTCTCTTGGTGGCGATGTGGAGGCAGACAACTTCACTTCCCGGGTCTCCGGAGGCAGAGGTTACGAAGGCGGAGCTGGAGAGCGCCGAGGCGGAACTGAAGACAGTAAAGCTTCATTTCTCGGGGCTCATGGCTGGACACAGGGAACGGGCGCCAGCGACCATTTAGACCTAGCCGGACGAGCTCTGCTTAATTGATGCAAATGTAATAAAATCCGTCGTGTTTATATGAAATCTGGCTGTGTTTATATAAAATCCGGCCGTGTTGACATATAATGTGTTGTCTAGTCTCTTCCATCAGATCGGTCTTTTGGTTGTGTTGGCTAGTACATGAAGCTTTACATGGTATCAGAGCCAAGAGGTCTTGAGTTCAAGACCCGGCTGGCGCAATTAAATTTCAGCCCATTTTCGGTCTACGTTTAGGCCTGAGTGAGCCACACGTGAGGGAGAGTGTTGACGTATAATGTGCTACCTAGTCTTTTCCATCAGATCGGTCTTTTGGTTGCATTGGCTAGAGCATGCACTTCTACATGCCGTGTTTGAACGAATTTCGTCCGATTAGTTTGAGTTATTGTCAAAATGTATGCGGCTAGCGTTGGATGACACCCTCCCGCATCCGTGTCCACGGTCTGGTCCCCTCGTTCGCGGACGGATGCGGACTAAATTTGTGAGTTGCCTTAAAGATACCCTTACTAAGTTATGAAAAACGTATTGCCTTTTTCTCAAATTAATTGTCTTAGATTTATCAATATACCTAGACATTTGTCTAGATACGAATATACGTAGACAAATCTAAGATAACTACTACTCCCTCCACTTCACCAAGACGCACGCATTCTTTCTTCCACGGAAAGAAAGAGGGCCCTTTGGCTAGGGTTTCTTGTGCTTTCCGCCGGTGCCGCCGCCGGTCTACCTCGTCTCCTGTGGTCTTAGGGCCATGGAGGCGTGGTGGATCCCGGCCCTTGCCGGCTTATTTTTTTCATGCTCTTTTGAGGTTTTTAGGGTTTGTGTCCTGCTCAGAGAGGCGAGACGGCGGCAGCTCTCTGAAGATGGAATAAGGTTCTCCCCGCCTTGTCCCTGTTCCAGTGGTGTTTATAGCATCATCGGAGGCCGCGTGAAGGTTTGTCTCCGGCGGATTTTGCGGGATACGGTCGGCGTTTGTCCTCGGTGGATCCATGTGGATCTTGTCTTCGTTCGTCTGTGTTCGTATGTCTACAAGTTGGATCCTTCTATCTACTTTTTCTTTATCGACAGTGGTTGTTGTTCTGGCGCGCTGGTCCTATGGGGCCTTAGCACAACGACTTCTCAGCTGTCTACCACAACAAGATTTGCCCGGCTATGATGAAGGAGGGGTGAAGGCGACAACGCGTTTTCGGCTCGCTCCAGTGCTAGTAGTCGTCGCTAGATGATCTACGAATCTAGATGTATTTTTACTTCTAGCGTTTCTTGTATTACCTTGACAGTTGATGAATAGATAAAAAATTATCCTGAAAAAATAACTAAAAAACTAGTACTCCCCTGTTGTAATGTCAAAACGCTCTTATAGAACGAAGGGAGTAGAAGTGGAGACATATCTTGTCGTGTTATATCACACCTCCGGCAGGCATGTGTTGTGGTCTCTCTCGGAATGGGAGCTCGTGACTACTGACGGACTGATCAGTGTCTCCATGCACGTCCCCATCAACTTCAAGCTAGCACAAATAGTTTGTTTCTTGCATAGCTTCGTGCTGAACTAGCTGCTGCATGGAAAGCTCCAAATCTAATTAACTGGGTCGCTGCCATGCCGTCCGGACTCCAGCGAGCTCCGCACCCGCTCCCATTGACTCGTTCCAGCGCTCTTGTACGCTGCTCCGAGCTCCGACCTCTTCTTGCATAGTTACGTCGTCGGTCTTTGGCATTTTCTGCTGCCTGTGTCAGACTGCTATTCAGCAACAGTTCCCGTTTTCAGACGTTTCATCTAGTATGTTCATCGCTATATTTATGAACATATATGGACGAGTTTATATTTCAAGTTTGACATGAACTGTCGTAGTAGATGATAAGTATGTGTGGTGAGAAGCTGAGCTAATAGGCATAATGAACCATTGGAAAAGATCACCATTACTCTTAATAATCTATATAATACTCCCTCCGTTTTATAATGTAAAATGTTTTCCTGACACTAGCTTGGTTAGTAAAGTTGTCGTTATTAAATTAGTCATGCATCCACTGGAATATCGTCCTTTGTTATTGCAAGCTTTCTAAGTCAATGGAGTCAACTCCTTGGAAAAGTCCCTTATCGACCCAAAGTGCGTGTTAAAATATATACACATACTTAAATCCTTTTGTTGATTTTTGTACCTCTGGACTAAGCTTAAATCTTTTATCATTACTACTATTAAATTAGAGTCCGTACATCATTTCCCCCTCACACCTCCTCGTCCCTACCATGTACACGCATCTCCAATCGGGTTTACCAACGTTTTAGATCGTCCGGTTCTTCCGTCACAAATCGTCCGAACCAAAACAAACCGCTTCTCTTATCCTGAGTGCACGAATGGGCTAGGGTTGCCCGGCCGCTACGCTCCCCACAACGGCACCTCCCCGTACGGATTTCGCCTGTGTGATATAGTATTGTAAACGGTGAACTCACTTGATTTCTGTTTAGTATGTCCGCAAGGAAGTGTTGATGACTTGGAAGCTATACATATACATGCTGGAAATTGATGACTACTTGGAGGTAGTTGCTTGTGCATAGAAACATACTCAAACCACTTTTAACATTATATTTTTCACCGGGGCAACCCGAATTGTGTCATTTATCGCTCTATAGTTCGTTAAATCTTTGAATTATTTTTTGAATCTATGGTAAATAATCTAACTAAAATTCATATGCGAACATGTCGGTAAATGAGTAGGAAAACAGATTGACGTCTGTTCTGCTAAGATGTGATGCTTAAATGGATTTGAAATCATGCACATGACTATACTTAGGTTAGGTATTTTCTAAAATTCTAAAAATATAAGGTCATTGTAAATGGTGTGTTTTGTGCTTTCAAATGTTCTACCAAGACCAACTTTTGGCAGATATAAGGAATATGTTGTCTTGATACTACAAACTCTTTCGGTCTCTTGTGAGTTTTTTTGGGTGAGCTTTAAACTGAGAACAATGTATGGACCATTACAAAATTGAAGATAAAGTGTGAACCATAGATTTGTCGTCGAATTACATGTGGCTTTAGGATAGTTGAATTCCTTACATGCTCTAAATTATGCAAAATTTGTAGCCACGCAGATGCACTCAGTCGCACCTTCGCGCCAGGTTAATTACAAGTTTGAAGATAAAGTGTGAACTATAGACCTGCTGCCAAATTACACATGGCTTTTATAAAGTTGAATTCCTTAGATCTGGCTTTAGGATGATAGAGTATCCTTGTTTCAAACTCGTGAATATGTTCCTCACTATAGGATGAATGTAATATTGCTTAGCATGTTTCCTTCAAGTACAAGTGCATAACAACTTTGTCGTTAATTTAGAGTAAGTGCATAACAACTTTGTCGTTAATTTAGACTTTAGAGTACAAAGTTGACCCTTCTCAATCAACATTGAAGATGCAAACAATGTTAATTATGAGAGCGGCATTTCAAGTAGAGGAAGAATGATGGGGAGGAGGAGAAGAAGAGCACTTACTTAATGGTAAAACAAAAGACGGACAATCCAGTGTGATGGGCATGAGGACTCTAAAGCTATATATTTGACATGGTTATTGTTGGAAGCACTAGAATATCTATGGCCTCGTTGTAACTCACAGGCTCTTTTACTAGTATCTAATTATTTTGGGGGCTTAAGAAGTCACTATCATCTTCGAGGTTGTTATCTAGATGATGATGCACTAAAGCAAGGCTCCGCGAAGCCTGACCAAATAAATAAACTGGATCAACTACCATTCCACACATCCTAAAGTGGCTATATGTGTAACGGCTGAAGCATCAAGCAAAGTACATCGTAGGCAAAGCCGGTGCCAACGCCTACACTACCCTTTGCACTTTGTGTGATTTACGACATGCTTGCCGTTGTGAACGCTGCTTCCTTCGCCTCTTGCTCCGCCAATGCCCCGAGCCTTCTCATGAAACCTAACATCCACCACATACCACTCAGTTGGACACCCACCTTCCTTAATCATTCATGCCTTGTCTGCATGTCTAAATTTGAAGAAGAGATTTAGAGATAACTAAGAATCAACAAACTACAATTATCTAAGTAGTTAGGGGCATTTTAGACCATTCATCAACTCGTAACCGCTCCCACAACCATGTTGCCAAACAACTAAGGTTGCGTTTGGATGCAAAATATTTTGCGGTCTTAGAAGAACATTGTGTCTTAAAAAAAACCATAGTAATATGTTCGGCATCAATATATACTGCAGTTTAGCAACTCTGGTATCTCTAAAACGATGATATTTTTGTAATATCTAAAAAAGTTTTTAAAAAAGGGAAATGCTAGATCGTTGGTCTCTCTAAGTCCATATCGCAGTAATCGCCTCCGACTCCTATTGATGCAAGCTAGCCGATTGATCTATTTGTCTAGAGGCGCACATACACGCCCAAATGACTTAGTGCGAATTGGAAACACATGCACGGGAGGCGATTCTAACAGGGGTGTGTCGCTCCTGATCACTTCGACATCTTCGTTGGCACAAGCTTATTTATAGGTCGTGTAGTTCCATGAGTGTAGTTGTGTTAGGTTCAACTAGGTATCTCCATGATTTTCCATGCAACGAAGTAACAATCGGCCAAAACTAGTGGAAACTGAGAAAATTTGCCACTTGCCAAACTCCTCGACAATTTTACCAAGAAAAACTATAGTTTTTAGTAACTCCTCCACAAGGCCTAAAACTATCACAAGCAGATGATACAAATATGCTAGAACAAGCAAGTGACTACAATAAATATATTACTCACAAAGATGCATCAAGGTAACTATTAACAAACAACAGCGAGTCCAGACCTAAAGGCCGGCACGAAGTCCCTTCAAAAGCCATCTTTAGTTTCTGAGCAATGTCTTCAGAACAGAGATGCACACAAACAAATGTTGTTCGGTCCAACAAAAAAATATTGGATCATAGATTTTCAATCTTGAAGGTTGAATTCAACCAAGAAAGTGTAGTTCATCAACGTGATACAACGTCTTTGAAAGTGCATGTAGACCCAATGTGGTTTTAGTAATTAATGACAATACATGTGGACTAATGTTTCCATTGAGATGTATATGAATGAATTTATAGGTAATGCATGAAAAATATTGGATGGATTCAAGGATGAAATCCATGAAGATAAGAAATATGTATTGAGTATTGATTATGGATAGTAATTCATATGGACCAATGATTTCATGAAATTATATATGAAGAAATATTTCATAGTTGATGCAAGATGGAAGATCAATGAGATCAATGGATGAATATATTATTATCAAGGAAAAGTAAGTGAAGAGAAGTTGAGGCATTAAGGTTTAGTTCAACGAGTAAAACCAAATATGATGAAGATGATGTTCATGTGAAGAATAAGAAATGACTAAAATGTAGTTCTTTGTTGAAACTCAAAAAAAGGTCATGGTAGGATTTATGATCAACTCTTTAAGCATGTAATTCAATTGAACAATTCATTGTCTCTCTTAAGAGAGTGTGATTCATTCATTGGTGATTGAGTCCTGAAGCAATGAAGTGAAATGAAGAGTTCGTTGTGGATTTTCAAGAAATCAGTATAGAGCATGAAGTCAATAAATTTTATTTCAGTAAGGGTCGTACTATCCGGGATGCCAATCCCAAACAATTTGGATGTGTACTGATGAGGACAAGGTAGCTCCCAGGGTACGACCATCGGGGCAACCTTTCCTACTGTGACCTGGCTCACCACAGTAGTTGTAGTGCATGATCATACCATGTCTAGACAGCTTCTTGCCTCCATTGCTGCAAACTACTTCTCCCGGAGCTTTCCTTCTATCTGTGCATGGACTTCCAACATGTTTCTGGTACATTGGCTGAAGGGGAGCCATTCATATTCCAACATGCAGGGTTCGATCGGGCAAATCCCAAAGCTGACCCCCGAACAGCTGTCGGACTGCTCTACCCCTTAAATCTCATTTTAATTGCTCCGTTTCACATTGTTGTAGGCTGATGTCTACTACGCAATTTTATTCTTGTAGACTCGTGTTGGGCCTCCAAGCACAGAATCTTCTAGGACAGTAGTAATTTTCCCTCAAGTGGATGACCTAAGGTTTATCAATCCGTGGGAGACGTAGGATGAAGATAGTCTCTCTCAAACGACCCTGCAACCAAATACAAGAAATCTCTTGTGCCCCCAACACCCCCAATACAATGACAAATTGTATAGGTGCACTAGTTCGGCGAAGAGATGGTGATAAAAGTGTAATATGGATGGTAGAAATATATTTTTATAATCTGAATAAATAAAAACGGCAAGGTAGCAAATAGTAAACAGGCACAAAAACGGTATTGCAATGCTTGAAAATGAGGCCTAGGGTCCGTACTTTCACTAGTGCAACATCTCAAGAATGCTAACATAGTTGGATCATATGATTATCCCTCAAAGTGCAATAAAGAATCACTCCCGAGTTCCTATTAGCGGAGAAAAAAGATATAAATTTTCTGTAGGGTACGAAACCACCTCAAAGCTATTCTTTCCGTTCAATCTATCCTAGAGTTCGTACTAAAATAACGCAAGCTATTCTTTCCGATCGATCTAATCAAGAGTTCGTACTAAAATAACACCAAAGCAAATTCATATTCATAATACTCAATCCACACAAAGAACTACAAGGGGACCCCAGAATTTATATCGGAGAAAAGATAATAAAAATGTGCATCAACCCCTATGCATAGATTACCCCAATGTCACTTCGGGAATCCGCAAGTTGAGTGCCATAACATATATCAAGTGAATCAATACGATACCTCATTATCACCTCAAGTATTCATACCGCAAGACATACATCATGTGTTCTCAAATCTGAATATTCAATCCGACAAGACAAAACTTCAAAGGGTAAAGATTCAATTCATCACAACAAGAGTATAGAGGGGAGAAACATCATATGATCCATCTATATTAACAAAGCCCATGATATATATCACGAGAGAGAGAGAGAGAGAGATTAAACACATAGCTACTGGTACAAACCCTCAGCCCCGAGGGTGGAGTACTCCCTCCTCATCGTGGTGGCCACCGGGATGATGAAGAAGGCCACCGGAGATGATTCCCCCCTCCGGAAGGGTGCCGGAACGGGTCTAGATTGGTTTTCAGTGGCTACAGAGGCCTGCGGCGACGGAACTTCTGATCTAGGTTAACCCCGAAGGGTCTCGAAATATTTGGGAATTTATAGTGCAAAGAGGGGGTGCGGGAGGCCACCGAGGTGGGCAGAACCCACCTGGGCGCGCCAGGGGGCCCTGGCGCGCCCTGGTGGGTTGTGCCCCCCTTGGGGCACCCCCCAGGTTCAGCTCTGGCCCATTGGGTTCCTTCCGGTCCATAAAAAATCCCTGTGGAGTTTCGTTGCATTTGGACTCCATTTGGTATTGATTTCCTGCGATGTAAAAACAAGCAAAAAACAGCAACTGGCACTGGGCACTGGGTCAATAGGTTAGTCCCAAAAAATGATATAAAGTTGCTATAAAATGATTGTAAAACATCCAAGAATGTTAAAATAATAGCATGAATACTTCATAAATTATAGATACGTTGGAGACGTATCATAGGCCTTCTTGAACATCTCCACAGAGTAGCACTGATGTACCAGCTGTAGAGGGATCAACTCTTTCTTGTCTTGCACATGCTATAGCATGCACACATGGGATCCCACTCTTCTCCTATCTCTTGCAACTATAATGCAATCTCGTGCTCTGTCTCCAACCTGAAACATATTCCATCTCCTGCCCCATCCACATAGCATGTACTTGCCCATTCAATCATCTTCTCCACCTTTTTCTTGATCTTGGGGAAGATGTGTCCTGTCATTTATTCAACCTCTATTTGTTTGGTGCAGTGCCTTGTCATCCATTGGCCTTTGATCCTTTCAATCATTGATAGCATAGGAAGCTCTCTTGCATCTAGAATGTATCCGTGGAAACAAATATCATAATACAGTTAGTACACTTAAGTAAGATGTATGTAGGATATCATAGTTATGGTTTTGCTCTTACTTGTTGAAGACCTCACAGTTGTTGTTCAGTAGTATATCACACTTAGGTAGACCACTCTGAAAATCACTCACCCATGTATGTGGTTCTAGTTCATGCAACCATTTGTGTGCATCAATACCAAGCTCCTTCATCTCATTCATGTGTTGCTCATACTTCGTTCATGTGTTGCTTCTTGCAATCTTCGACAATTGATTCTTCAATGCATTACCTTTGTGTAGCTGCTAAAAATTCAATCACATGTATCTCACACGGATCCTATGTTGTGATTCTAGAAAGAGCTCATCCACACATTGATTAGTCCCTACAAAGGTATAACAATGCAATCATAAGCTCATAACATAACCTATTACAACAGTCCTGAATTGAATTCCACAATTTTTAGTTTATAACTTTTGTTTGTTGGACATAATTGTCCATGGTGCAGTGTTGATAATGTCCAGATATTTTTTAGTCTCCCAAGAAACCAACACTGTTGGGCTTGTCCTCCACTTCAACAACAACTATTGCAATTGGGAAAATACAGTCATTTGGATCTATACTCACATCACTGAGCAACTGTCCTCTATACCTTTTCTTAATATGATAGCCATCAATAAAGATTATAGGCATGCATCCGTGAAGGAACCTATTTTGCAAGCATCTAAGCACATGTAGGATTTGTTGAACCTTGCTTCTTCATCAAGTGTTACAAACAAGGAGCAACCTCGGCCACTCCTTCTTAGCTCATTGCCATAGTCCCAAATCATTTTGTATTGCCCTTCCTCATCACCATGGATGATCTTCATACCTAGCCTCCCAGCCCTTTGCAACTTGGTCCTTGTCGGTGTCATATGCCACTCCTTCTGCACAACCCTTGAGAAGTTTCTCAAGTTCATATCCCGAGCAGCTCTAAAGCTCTCCAAGTACCTCTATGCAATGAATGGAGCACTGAAAGCCTTGATCTTTCACTTCTTTGAGCATGTGTGTACATTGACATGCTTCTTGATCATGGAGCACTTGGTTCCTGTCATGGGGGGCCCGCATGTACCAAGTACAATCATCATCACATTTTCCTATCATTCATAGGCAACTTGACATCAAATATATTCTTGTAATAGTATTCTTTGATGGCTTTCCTCAACAATTCATCTGTTTGAAAAACTTGGCCAACATGGAATTTAGGACAATGTAGGTTCTCTACCCTAAAAGCCTTGAACTTCATGTACACTTCTTCATCATCTGAATTTGCTGGCGACAAATCGTCACCTTTAGACTCATATAGTTCATATTATTGCTCCTCTTTTCCTTCATCTCCAGCTTTCTCCTTTCCTTTGTCTGTACCCTTTCCCTTTTTAGTAGCTTGAATTCCTTGCTTCCCTGCGTCCTTTTTGTCCTCATGTTCATCCATATCCACATTGTATGCATATAAATCATCATCAACATCACTAATGTCATAGTCACTGTCTACTGTGGCACCAGGATCAAAGTCTGAATCATCTGAATCACTGTCAACAGTTGAATCTTCTGCTCCCATTTCATATGAAGACTTCATGCCTTCTTGTTCTGCTGCTCACTGCTTCTTGCTTACTAACATTTCTTGTGAATTTTCTCTGGTTCTGATGGTTGTATGTCAATGGCCTCTGGCTCTACCATATTTGCGTCTTCATGATTGCCAACATAGCAGTTCCTCTTTGCAAGCACATAATTACTAACATCACCCGTTGGACTCTCTAGGTAAATCACCTGTATAGGAATAGGATGATATACATGCTCTGCCTCTTCATTTACACATTCATCTACATGTTCTGCATCTTCATTTTCATATCTACCATTCTCTGGTGTACATGTGCTGCTTCACTACTTTCTGGCTCATTGTTCCTAGTCTTTGTTGGACTGAACACTGGAGGCAGGTGGGTTATTGGGAAATTCACCACATCATCCTTCGTAAGATTAGCATCCAAGCTATCATAATGGTCCATATAAAAGACTGAATGAGTTGTGGCCAAGAGACAGAAATGTTAGCATCTGATCAGTGTCTTCATCACCTCTGATTTCTCTCAAACTGTTCTGCTTGATTAACAAAATAGGAATCAAATAGTACACCTTTAATCCGCCTGCCATCTCCCACCCAATCTCCCCAACTAAATGTTCAACCATAACTGGAGACCATGTCACAACATCTAGTTCATCATACCACACAACATGAGCATTGACATAAGAACGGTTGCTACCACGTCCAAGGAAATATCCACCATGGTTGAACTGAACAATTTTTCTCCATGCACCTTGGAAGAATAAAACACGTACATATGCATCGGAATCAACTACAAGGCACTTCCTTTACAAAGCTAAAACCCTACTCCAAAACTTCCAAATCACATATAAAACCCTAGTGAAATCAACACTCCAATGCGGGAAACCCTATCTAACTACCTCAAAATTGATGATCCCAAACGAAATATTGCCGACTAAAACATGTACAAATGCATCAGAATCAACTACAAGGTACCTCCTTTGTATAGCTAAAAACCTACTCCGAAACCCCCAAATCATGCGGAAAACCCTAGCGAAATCTCTACTCCAATGTGGGCAACCCTATCAAACTAACCCAAGATTGTTGATGCCGAAACGAAATATTGCAGATTAACAACCCAAGAATCCAAGGCTTGACGAAAAAGATTGGGGCTTACTGTAGCTTGGGGCGGCGCACTGTCAGGGCGACGAACAGGGGCCATTACTGCCACACCTATGCACCCACAGACGAACAGGGGTTGACGAACCACGCATCTTGACCCTCTTGACACCTCTCCGTCGGCGATGAGCCGGTGGCAGCGGCGATCACCTTCCTCTCCCATGCATCGCACCCTATTTCGGTGTGATCGAAGACGAACATGTAAGGGGATTTGATCCGTTCCAACGACACTAGGGGGACACTAGGGGGTTTTGTGAAAAACGACACGCAGACGGCCGCTTCCTGCCAGCTAGCGCGGTGGAGTGGTCAACACGTGGTCAACAACGCCGCGTACAGGCTCAATACGCTCAACAATGACCGTATAATCACGTCTTGTCATATTTAGTGCATGTAATTGCCCGTAATGGATATATTCTTGGGTAGGGTGACCAAAGTGGGCACACGACACAAGTTAAGTGACTGGCGGTGCATTTTTCTCTTTTAACTACCATGGCACCCACTTAAAATCGCTAATGTTAAGAGCAACTCCAACGCAGCGACCCAAAACGTCCGCCTACGTCCATTTGGGTCGGCACGGACATAAGTTGAGGCCCAACGCGCCGACCCAAACCCAAAATGCGCCCGCTTCGCGTCCGTGCCGACGCATTTGTGGCCGAAATGCGTCGGCGCAGACGTGAAACGGACGCCTCGCGTGCCTTCTCAGTGTCCGCCGCGTGCCCACCTGGCGGCCGCCCAACTACCGCGGTCAACTTAATTTATTACGACCGCCCACCTCCGGCCCACGTGTCAGCGACGGCGGTTGACCTTTTTTTATCCGAGCGTGTGGGGGGTCCGTGATGCGGCTTGAACTACGTCGGTATTTCCCCAAAGAGGAAGGGACAGCTACAGTAGGTATTTCCCTCAGTAATGTGACCAAGGTTATCAAACCAGTAGGAGAACCACGCAACACCACATAAACAGCTCCTGCACACAAAAAACAAATACTTGCAACCCGACGTAAGGGAGGGGTTGTCAATCCCTCACAGGTAAAAAATAGCAACTAACACTGGGCACTATGTCAATAGGTTAGTCACAAAAAATGATATAGATTTTCTATAAAATGATTGTAAAACTTTCAAGAATGATAATACATGCTAGATATATCATAGGCGGTTCCCAAACAGAAAATAAAGTTTATTCCTTTTTCCATCATACTTTCACATTCCACGACTAACCGAATCCACGGGTGCCGTCCATACCAACACTTTCCAAGGAATTTATTATTTGACAACATAAAGTCAATTCATTTTTCATTTCGGGACTGGGCATCCCTAATACCTTTGTCGTACTCTTGTGCAATGACAAGTGAATAAACACTCATCTTGAGAATCACACATCTAGCATGGAAATATATCAGCCACCCCCTACCGTTTCATGAGCGGTACGAGGACATAAAAGAGAAGTTTATTTTGAAAATTAGAGATGTCACATGCAAATTTTCTTAGAACGGCAAAAGAATAGCGCATATAGGTAGATATAGTGGACTCATATGGCAAAACTGGTTTAAGGATTTTGGATGCACAAGTAGTGATCATACTTAGTGCAAATGAAGGCTAGCAAAAGATTGAGAAGCATCCAACTAAGAAACGAAAAATCTCATAAGTGAGCATTAAGCATAACTAACACCGAATAATGCACCACAAGTAGGATGTAATTTCATTGCATAACTATTGACTTTCGTGCTTGCATAGGGAATCACAAACCTTAACACCAATATTATTACTAAAGCATAATTACTGATCAACATGACTCACATATGACTATCATCATATCTCAAAACTATTACAAAGAATCAAGTTTATTTTGTCCAATGATCTTCATGAAAGTTTTTATTATATCCTCCTTGGATATCTATCACTTTGGAACTAGTCCATATGTTGCTTTTAATAAACTCAAACAAATATAAGTGAAGAACATGAGCATCATATTTCTTTCTCTCAAATTAATCTAAGTGAAGCATGAGAGAATTTCTACAAAGATAACAAAGCACACCGTGCTCAAAAAGATATAAGTGAAGCACTACAGCAATTCCAAGGCTCTAAAAAATTTAAGTGAAGCATAGGAGCAAGCATAACATAATTTGGCTCTCCAAAATAGGTGTGTACAGCAAGGATTCTTATTAAAAAATTAAAAAGAAAAACAAACAAAGACTCATATCATACAAGACGCTCCAAGCAAAATTCATAATATGTGACGAATAAAAATATAGTTTCAAGTAAAATACCGATGGTTGTTAGAAGAAAGAGGGGATGCCACTCGGGGGCATCCCCAAGCTTATTTGCTTGATACTTCTTGAATATTATCTTGGGGTGCCTCAGGCATCCCCAAGCTTAGATTTTTGCTAATCCTTATTCCTTTGTCCATCGCGATCTCACCCAAAACTTGAAAACTTCAATCACACAAAACTCAACAAAACTTCGTGAGATCCGTTAGTATAAGAAAGCAAATCACTACTTTAAGTACTGTTGCAAACCCATTCATATTTTGTTATTGTATTATATCTACTGTATTTTAACTTTTCCATGGCAAAAACTCTTCAAAGGAAACCATAGAATCATCAAAACAAGCACATAACACAACCAAAACAGAATCTGTCAAAAACAGAACAGTCTGTAGCAATCTAAATATTTCGAATACTTATGTAACTCCAAAAATTCTGAAAAATTAGGACAACTTGAGCAATTTGTATATTAATCTTCTGCAAAAAGAATATGTATTTTATCACGCTTCTGTTGAAAATGAGAATTATTTTCGTGAGCGCAAAAGTTTCTTTTTTCCAGCAAAATCAAATCAACTATCACCCAACATGATCCCAAAGGCTTTGCTTGGCACAAACACTAATTAAAACACCAAAGACACAATCATAACAGTATCATAATTGTGCTAACACTCAAGAACAGAAAGAAAAAGATAAAAATAAATTTTATTCATTGGGTTGCCTCCCAACAAGCTCTTTCTTTATAACCATTAAGATATGCTTAAGATTTTATTGATACCCACATGAAAGATAAGAATTGAAACACAAAAAGAGCATCATAAAACATGTGACAAACACACTTAAGTCTAACATACTTCCTATGCATAGGCATTTTATAGGAGAACAAATTATCAAGACAAGAAAAACCTAGCATATGCAAGGGAAAAGAATAAAACATTGACAATCTCAACATAATGAGAGGTAATTTAGTAACATGAAAAAATTTACAACCATATTTCCCTCTCTCATAATAATTACATGTGGGATCACATTCAAATTCAACAATATAGATATCACATAACATATCATCTATCTGATCCACATGCATGCAAAGTTCACACTCTTCCAAGATAGTGGGATTATCATCAAATAAAGTCATGACCTCTCCAAACCCACTTTTATCGAAAAAATCACAAGATTGATAATTCTCCAAAGTAGTGGGATCATTAACACCTAAAGTTGACACTCTTCCAAACCCATTTTCAATATTATTGCCAACATATTCATCATGAGGTTTAAATAAATTTTCAAGATCATAAGAATCATTATCACCCCAATCATGATCATTGCAATAAGTAGTGGACATAGCAAAACAAGCATCCCCAAGCTTGGGGTCTTGCATATCACTAACACAATTGCCATTAATAGAATTTATAAAAACATCACTGCAATTGTGACGCCCCCGATTCAATCGTACACTAATCATACACGCAAACGTGTACGATCAAGATCAGGGACTCACGGGAAGATATCACAACACAACTCTAAAATTAAAATAAGTCATACAAGCATCATAATACAAGCCAGGGGCTCGAGGGCTCGAATACAAGTGCTCGATCATAGACGAGTCAGCAGAAGCAACAATATCTGAGTACAGACATAAGTTAAACAAGTTTGCCTTAAGAAGGCTAGCACAAACTGGGAAACAGATCGAAAGAGGTGCAGGCCTCCTGCCTGGGATCCTCCTAAACTACTCCTGGTCGTCGTCAGCGGCCTGCACGTAGTAGTAGGCACCTCCAGTGTAGTAAGAGTCGTCGTCGACGGTGGCGTCTGGCTCCTGGGCTCCAGCATCTCGTTGCGACAACCAGGTAGAATGGAAAGGGGGAAAAGAGGGAGAAAAGCAACCGTGAGTACTCATCCAAAGTACTCGCAAGCAAGGATCTACACTACTTATGCATGGGTATCTGTGTAAAGGGGCAATATCGGTGGACTGAACTGCAGAAAGCCAGAATAAGAGGGGGATAGCTAATCCTGTCGAAGACTACGCTTCTGGCAGCCTCCATCTTGCGGCATGTAGAAGAGAGTAGATGGTAAGTTCACCAAGTAGCATCGTATAGCATAATCCTACCCGGCGATCCCCTCCTCGTCGCCCTGTTAGAGAGCGATCACCGGGTTATATCTGGCACTTGGAAAGGTGTGTTTTATTAAATATCCGGTTCTAGTTGTCATAAGGTCAAGGTACAACTCCAAGTCGTCCTGTTACCGAAGATCACGGCTATTCGAATAGATAAACTTCCCTGCAGGGGTGCACCACATAACCCAACACGCTCGATCCCATTTGGCCGGACACACTTTTCTGGGTCATGCCCGGCCGCGGAAGATCAACACGTCGCAGCCCCACCTAGGCACAACAGAGAGGTCAGCACGCCGGTCTAAATCCTATGGCGCAGGGGTCTGGGCCCATCGCCCATTGCACACCTGCACGTTGCGTGGGCGGCCGGAAGCAGACCTAGCCTAGCAGGCGTTCCAGTCCAATCCAGCGCGCGCCGCTCAGTCGCTAACGTCAAGAAGGCTTCGGCTGATACCACGACGTCGAGTGCCCATAACTGTTCCCGCGTAGTTGGTTAGTGTGTATAGGCCAGTGGCCAGACTCAGATCAAATACCAAGATCTCGTTAAGCGTGTTAAGTATCCGCGAACGTCGACCAGGGCCAGGCCCACCTCTCTCCTAGGTGGTCTCAACCTGCCCTGTCGCTCCGCCACAAAGTAACAGTCGGGGGCCGTCGGGAACCCATGCCCACCTCTACCGGGATGGAGCCACCTACCCCTTCAGCCCCATCTCCGAACAGTATCATAAGTACTGTAACAGTTTAAAGTATATAGCATATGCCCGTGATCACCCCCGAAGTGTGTAGGGGATCGTAGCAGAAATTTAAAATTTTCTACGCATCACCAAGATCCATCTATGGAGTTTACTAGCAACGAGAGGGAAGGAGTGCATCTACATACCCTTGTAGATCGCGAGCGGAAGCGTTCAAGTGAACGGGGTTGATGGAGTCGTACTCGTCGTGATCCAAATCACCGATGACCGAGCGCCGAACGGACGGCACCTCCGCGTTCAACACACGTACGGAGCAGCGATGTCTCCTCCTTCTTGATCCAGCAAGGGGGAAGGAGAGGTTGATGGACATCCAGCAGCACGACTGCGTGGTGGTGGAAGTAGCGGGGATCTCGGCAGGGCTTCGCCAAGCGCAAGCGGGAGGGAGAGGTGTCACGGGAGGGAGAGGGAGGCGCCAGGGGCTGTGGTGCTGCTGCCCACCCTTCCCCCCACTATATATAGGGGTCCTGGGGGGCGCCGGCCCCCTGGAGATCCCATCTGAGGGGGGGGGGGGCGGCGGCCAAGGGGGTGGCTTGCCCCCCAAGCCAAGTGGGGCGCCCCCCACCCCCAGGGTTTCCAACCCTAGGCGCAGGGGGAGGCCCAAGGGGGGGGCCCCAGCCCACTAGGGGCTGGTTCACTTCCCACTTCAGCCCATGGGGCCCTCCGGGATAGGTGGCCCCACCCGGTGGACCCCCGGGACCCTTCCGGTGGTCCCGGTACAATACCGATAACCCCCAAATCTTTCCCGGTGGCCGAAACTGGACTTCCTATATATAATTCTTCACCTCCGGACCATTCCGGAACTCCTCATGACGTCCGGGATCTCATCCGGGACTTCGAACAACTTTCGGGTTTCTGCATACTAATATCTCTACAACCCTAGCATCACCGAACCTTAAGTGTGTAGACCCTACGGGTTCGGGAGACATGCAGACATGCCCGAGACGACTCTTCGGTCAATAACCAACAGCGGGATCTGGATACCCATGTTGGCTCCCACATGTTCCACGATGATCTCATCGGATGAACCACGATGTCGAGGATTCAATCAATCCCGTATACAATTCCCTTTGTCAAGCGGTATGTTACTTGCCCGAGATTCGATTGTCGGTATCCCAATACCTTGTTCAATCTCGTTACCGGCAAGTCTCTTTACTCGTACCATAATGCATGATCGCGTGGCTAACTCCTTAGTCACATTGAGCTCATTATGATGATGCATTACCGAGTGGGCCCAGAGATACCTCTCCGTCACACGGAGTGACAAATCCCAGTCTCGATCCGTGTCAACCCAACAGACACTTTCAGAGATACCTGTAGTGTACCTTTATAGTCACCCAGTTACGTTGTGACGTTTGGTACACCCAAAGCACTCCTACGGCATCTGGGAGTTACACGATCTCATGGTCTAAGGAAAAGATACTTGACATTGGAAAAAGCTCTAGCAGACGAACTACACGATCTTTGCGCTATGCTTAGGATTGGGTCTTGTCCATCACATCATTCTCCTAATGATGTGATCCCGTTATCAATGACATCCAATGTCCATAGTCAAGAAACCATGACTATCTGTTGATCAACGAGCTAGTCAACTAGAGGCTTACTAGGGACACGTTGTGGTCTATGTATTCACACATGTATTATGATTTCCGGATAACACAATTATAGCATGAACAATAGACAATTATCATGAACAAGGAAATATAATAATAAGCATTTTATTATTGACTCTAGGGCATATTTCCAACAGTCTCCCACTTGCACTAGAGTCAATAATCTAGTTACATTGTGATGAATCGAACACCCATAGAGTTCTGGTGTTGATCATGTTTTGCTCTAGGGAGAGGTTTAGTCAACGGATCTGCTACATTCAGGTCCGTATGTACTTTACAAATATCTATGTCTCCATTTTGAACACTTTCACGAATGGAGTTGAAGCGACGCTTGATATGCCTGGTCTTCCTGTGAAACCTGGGCTCCTTGGCAAGGGCAATAGCTCCAGTGTTGTCACAGAAGAGAGTCATCGGGCCCGGCGCATTGGGAATCACCCCTAGGTCGGTAATGAACTCCTTCATCCAGATTGCTTCCTGTGCTGCCTCTGAGGCCGCCATGTACTCCGCTTCACAAGTTGATCCCGCCACGACGCTTTGCTTGCAACTGCACCAGCTTACTACACCTCCATTCAAAATATACACGTATCCGGTTTGTGACTTCGAGTCATCCAGATCTGTGTCGAAGCTAGCATCGACGTAACCCTTTACCACGAGCTCTTCGTCACCTCCATAAACGAGAAACATATTCTTAGTCCTCTTCAGGTACTTCAGGATATTCTTGACCGCTGTCCAGTGTTCCATGCCGGGATTACTTTGGTACCTTCCTACCAAACTTACGGCAAGGTTTACATCAGGTCTGGTACACAGCATGGCATACATAATAGACCCTATGGCCGAGGCATAGGGGATGACACTCATCTTCTCTCTATCTTCTGCCGTGGTCGGGCATTGAGCCGTGCTCAATTGCACACCTTGCAATACAGGCAAGAACCCCTTCTTGGACTGATCCATATTGAACTTCTTCAATATCTTGTCAAGGTACGTACTCTGTGAAAGACCAATGAGGCGTCTTGATCTATCTCTATAGATCTTGATGCCTAATATATAAGCAGCTTCTCCAAGGTCCTTCATTGAAAAACACTTATTCAAATAGGCCTTTATACTTTCCAAGAATTCTATATCATTTCCCATCAATAGTATGTCATCCACATATAATATGAGAAATGCTACAGAGCTCCCACTCACTTTCTTGTAAACACAGGCTTCTCCATAAGTCTGTGTAAACCCAAACGCTTTGATCATCTCATCAAATCGAATGTTCCAACTCCGAGATGCTTGCACCAGCCCATAGATGGAGCGTTGGAGCTTGCATACCTTGTTAGCATTCTTAGGATCGACAAAACCTTCCGGCTGCATCATATACAATTCTTCCTTAAGAAAGCCATTAAGGAATGCCGTTTTGACGTCCATTTGCCATATCTCATAATCATAGAATGCGGCAATTGCTAACATGATTCAGACGGACTTCAGCTTTGCTACGGGTGAGAAAGTCTCATCGTAGTCAACCCCTTGAACTTGTCGATAACCCTTAGCGACAAGTTGAGCCTTATAGATGGTCACATTACCATCCGCGTCTGTCTTCTTCTTAAAGATCCATTTATTTTCTATGGCTCGCCGATCATCGGGCAAGTCAGTCAAAGTCCATACTTCGTTTTCATACATGGATCCTATCTCGGATTGCATGCCTTCAAGCCATTTGTTGGAATCCGGGCCCGCCTTCGCTTCTTCATAGTTCGAAGGTTCACCGTTGTCTAACAACATGATTTCCAGGACAGGGTTGCCGTACCACTCTGGTGCGGAACGTGTCCTTGTGGACCTACGAAGTTCAGCAGTAACTTGATCCGAAGCTTCATGATCATC
Source organism: Triticum aestivum (assembly GCF_018294505.1). Classification (NCBI taxonomy): domain Eukaryota; kingdom Viridiplantae; phylum Streptophyta; class Magnoliopsida; order Poales; family Poaceae; genus Triticum; species Triticum aestivum. Next base: position 387,009,446 of record NC_057814.1, on the reverse strand, counting down.
ATAATTAACTTCCTCCCCAGTCGGTGTAGGCACCACAGGAACATCTTCCCGTGCTGCGCTACTTTCCGGTTCAGAAGGGGTGACTATCACCTCATCAAGTTCCACTTTCCTCCCACTTACTTCCTTCGAGAGAAACTCTTTCTCCAGAAAGGGCCCGTTCTTGGCAACAAAGATCTTGCCTTCGGATCTAAGGTAGAAGGTATACCCAATGGTTTCCTTAGGGTATCCTATGAAGACGCATTTCTTCGACTTGGGTTCGAGCTTTTCAGGTTGAAGTTTCTTGACATAAGCATCGCATCCCCAAACTTTTAGAAACGACAGCTTAGGTTTCTTCCCAAACCATAATTCATACGGTGTCGTCTCAACGGATTTCGACGGAGCCCTATTTAAAGTGAATGCGGCAGTCTCTAAAGCATAGCCCCAAAATGAGAGCGGTAGATCGGTAAGAGACATCATAGATCGCACCATATCCAATAGAGTGCGATTACGACGTTCGGACACACCGTTACGCTGAGGTGTTCCAGGCGGCGTGAGTTGTGAAACGATTCCACATTTCCTTAAGTGCGTACCAAATTTGTGACTTAAATATTCTCCTCCATGATCTGATCATAAGAACTTTATTTTCCTGTCACGTTGATTCTCAACCTCACTCTGAAATTCCTTGAACTTTTCAAAGGTCTCACACTTGTGTTTCATTAGGTAGACATACCCATATCTACTCAAGTCATTAGTGAGAGTGAGAACATAACGATAGCCACCGCGAGCCTCAACACTCATTGGACCGCACACATCAGTATGTATGATTTCCAATAAGTTGGTTGCTCGTTCCATTGTTCCGGAGAACGGAGTCTTGGTCATCTTTCCCATGAGGCATGGTTCGCATGTGTCAAATGATTCATAATCGAGAGACTCTAAAAGTCCATCAGCATGGAGCTTCTTCATGCGCTTGACACCAATGTGACCAAGGCGGCAATGCCACAAGTATGTGGGACTATCGTTATCAACTTTACATCTTTTGGTATTCACACTATGAATATGTGTAACATCACGTTCGAGATTCATTAAGAATAAACCATTGACCAGCGGGGCATGACCATAAAACATATCTCTCATATAAAGAGAACAACCATTATTCTCGGATTCAAATGAGTAGCCATCTCGCATTAAACGAGATCCAGATACAATGTTCATGCTCAAAGCTGGCACTAAATAACAATTATTGAGGTTTAAAACTAATCCCATAGGTAAATGTAGAGGTAGCGTGCCGACGGCGATCACATCGACCTTGGAACCATTCCCGACGCGCATCGTCACCTCGTCCTTCGCCAGTCTCCGTTTATTCCGCAGCTCCTGTTTTGAGTTACAAATATGAGCAACCGCACCGGTATCAAATACCCAGGAGCTACTACGAGTACTGGTAAGGTACACATCAGTTACATGTATATCACATATACCTTTGGTGTTGCCGGCCTTCTTGTCCGCTAAGTATTTGGGGCAGTTCCGCTTCCAGTGACCACTTCCCTTGCAATAAAAGCACTCAGTCTCAGGCTTGGGTCCATTTCTTGGCTTCTTCCCGGCAACTGGCTTACCGGGCGCGGCAACTCCCTTGCCGTCTTTCTTGAAGTTCTTCTTACCCTTGCCTTTCTTGAACTTAGTGGTTTTATTCACCATCAACACTTGATGTTCCTTTTTGATCTCCACCTCCACTGATTTCAGCATTGAATATACCTCAGGGATGGTCTTTTCCATCCCCTGCATATTGAAGTTCATCACAAAGCTCTTGTAGCTTGGTGGAAGCGACTGAAGGATTCTGTCAATGACCGCGTCATCCGGGAGATTAACTCCCAGCTGAGACAAGCGGCTGTGTAACCCAGACATTTTGAGTATGTGCTCACTGACAGAACTATTTTCCTCCATTTTACAACTGAAGAACTTGTCGGAGACTTCATATCTCTCGACTCGGGCATGAGCTTGGAAAACCATTTTTAGCTCTTCGAACATCTCATATGCTCCGTGTTTCTCAAAACGCTTTTGGAGCCCCGGTTCTAAGCTGTAAAGCATGCTGCACTGAACGAGGGAGTAATCATCAGCACGAGACTGCCAAGCGTTCATAACGTCTTGGTTCTCTGGGATGGGTGCTTCACCTAGCGGTGCTTCTAGGACATAATCTTTCTTGGCAGCTATGAGGATGATCCTCAGGTTCCGGACCCAGTCCGTATAGTTGCTGCCATCATCTTTCAGCTTGGTTTTCTCTAGGAACGTGTTGAAGTTGAGGGCAACGTGGGCCATTTGATCTACAAGACATATTGTAAAGATTTTAGACTAAGTTCATGATAATTAAGTTCATTTAATCAAATTATTCAATGAACTCCCACTCAGATAGACATCCCTCTAGTCATCTAAGTGAAACATGATCCGAGTTTAACTAGGCCGTGTCCGACAATCACGTGAGATGGACTAGTCAATATCGGTGAACATCTTCATGTTGATCGTATCTTCTATACGACTCATGCTCGACCTTTCGGTCTTCCGTGTTCCGAGGCCATGTCTGTACATGCTAGGCTCGTCAAGTCAACCTAAGTGTATTGTGTGTGTTCCGAGGCCATGTCTGTACATGCTAGGCTCGTCAACACCCGTTGTATGCGAATGTTAGAATCTATCACACCCGATCATCACGTGGTGCTTCGAAACAACGAACCTTCGCAACGGTGCACAGTTAGGGGGAACACTTTCTTGAAATTATTATAAGGGATCATCTTACTTACTACCGTCGTTCTAAGCAAATAAGATGTAAAACATGATAAACATCACATGCAATCAAATAGTGACATGATATGGCCAATATCATTTTGCTCCTTTGATCTCCATCTTCGGGGCGCCATGATCATCTTCGTCACAGGCATGACACCATGATCTCCATCATCATGATCTCCATCATCGTGTCTTCATGAAGTTGTCATGCCAACGATTACTTCTACTTCTACGGCTAACGTGTTTAGCAATAAAGTAAAGTAATTTACATGGCGTTATTCAATGACACGCAGGTCATACAAAAAATAAAGACAACTCCTATGGCTCCTGCCGGTTGTCATACTCATCGACATGCAAGTCGTGATTCCTATTACAAGAACATGATCAATCTCATACATCACATATATCTCATTCATCACATCCTTTTGGCCATATCACATCACAAGGCACATGCTGCAAAAACAAGTTAGACGTCCTCTAATTGTTGTTGCATGTTTTTACGTGGCTTCTATAGGTTTCTAGCAAGAACGTTTCTTACCTATGTAAAACCACAACGTGATATGCCAATTTCTATTTACCCTTCATAAGGACCCTTTTCATCGAATCCGTTCCGACTAAAGTGGGAGAGACACACACCCGCTAGCCACCTTATGCAACTAGTGCATGTCAGTCGGTGGAACCTGTCTCACGTAAGCGTACGTGTAAGGTCGGTCCGGGCCGCTTCATCCCACGATGCCGCCGAAACAAGATAAGACTAGTAGTGGCAAGAAAAATTGACAACATCTACGCCCACAACAATCTTGTGTTCTACTCGTGCATAGTAACTACGCATAGGCCTGGCTCATGATGCCACTGTAGGGGATCGTAGCAGAAATTTAAAATTTTCTACGCATCACCAAGATCCATCTATGGAGTTTACTAGCAACGAGAGGGAAGGAGTGCATCTACATACCCTTGTAGATCGCGAGCGGAAGCGTTCAAGTGAACGGGGTTGATGGAGTCGTACTCGTCGTGATCCAAATCACCGATGACCGAGCGCGGAGCGGACGGCACCTCCGCGTTCAACACACGTACGGAGCAGCGACGTCTCCTCCTTCTTGATCCAGCAAGGGGGAAGGAGAGGTTGATGGAGATCCAGCAGCACGACGGCGTGGTGGTGGAAGTAGCGGGGATCCCGGTAGGGCTTCGCCAAGCGCAAGCGGGAGGGAGAGGTGTCACGGGAGGGAGAGGGAGGCGCCAGGGGCTGTGGTGCTGCTGCCCTCCCTCCCCCCCACTATATATAGGGGTCCTGGGGGGGCGCAGGCCCCCTGGAGATCCCATCTGAGGGGAGCGGCGGCCAAGGGGGTGGCTTGCCCCCCAAGCCAAGTGGGGCGCCCCCCACCCCCAGGGTTTCCAACCCTAGGCGCAGGGGGAGGCCCAAGGGGGGCGCCCCAGCCCACTAGGGGCTGGTTCCCTTCCCACTTCCGCCCATGGGGCCCTCTGGGATAGGTGGCCCCACCCGGTGGACCCCCGGGACCCTTCCGGTGGTCCCGGTACAATACCGATAACCCCCAAATCTTTCCCGGTGGCCGAAACTGGACTTCCTATATATAATTCTTCACCTCCGGACCATTCCGGAACTCCTCGTGACGTCCAGGATCTCATCCGGGACTCCGAACAACTTTCAGGTTTCCGCATACTAATATCTCTACAACCCTAGCGTCACCGAACCTTAAGTGTGTAGACCCTACGGGTTCGGGAGACATGCAGACATGACCGAGACGACTCTCAGGTCAATAACCAATAGCGGGATCTGGATACCCATGTTGGCTCCCACATGTTCCACGATGATCTCATCGGATGAACCACGATGTCGAGGATTCAATCAATCCCGTATACAATTCCCTTTGTCAAGCGGTATGTTACTTGCCCGAGATTCGATCGTCGGTATCCCAATACCTTGTTCAATCTCGTTACCGGCAAGTCTCTTTACTCGTACCGTAATGCATGATCCCGTGCCTAACTCCTTAGTCACATTGAGCTCATTATGATGATGCATTACCGAGTGGGCCCAGAGATACCTCTCCGTCACACGGAGTGACAAATCCCAGTCTCGATCCGTGTCAACCCAACAGACACTTTCAGAGATACCTGTAGTGTACCTTTATAGTCACCCAGTTACGTTGTGACGTTTGGTACACCCAAAGCACTCCTACGGCATCCGGGAGTTACACGATCTCATGGTCTAAGAAAAAGATACTTGACATTGGAAAAAGCTCTAGCAGACGAACTACACGATCTTTGCGCTATGCTTAGGATTGGGTCTTGTCCATCACATCATTCTCCTAATGATGTGATCCCGTTATCAATGACATCCAATGTCCATAGTCAGGAAACCATGACTATCTGTTGATCAACGAGCTAGTCAACTAGAGGCTTACTAGGGACACGTTGTGGTCTATGTATTCACACATGTATTACGATTTCCGGATAACACAATTATAGCATGAACAATAGACAATTATCATGAACAAGGAAATATAATAATAACCATTTTATTATTGCCTCTAGGGAATATTTCCAACAAAGTGATCACGGCCCAGTAGTATAGCATGGCAGACGGACAAGAGTGTAGGGCCACTGATGGAATACTAGCATCCTATACTAAGCATTTAGGATTGCAGGTAAGGGTAACAACTATAGCAACAATGACAGGCTATGCAGCAGAATAGGATTAACCGAAAGCAGTAACATGCTACACTACTCTAATGCAAGCAGTATAGAGAAGGAATAGGCGATATGTGGTGATAAGGGGGGGCTTGCATGGTTGCTCTGGCAAGAAAGAGGGGTTGTCAACAGCGTAGTCGATCGGGGCACCAGCAGCGGCGTCAGTCTCGTAGTCTACCGGAGAGAAGAGGGGGAGGAAACAATGAATACAATGCAAACAGATGCATGACAAGACAAGTAGCGGTGCTAAGTGTGCCCTAACGCAGTATGAGGTGATACCGGTGAAGGGGGGAAACATCCGGGAAATATCCCCGGTGTTTCGCTTTTTCGGACAAATGAATCAGAGGGGAAAAGTTGCGTGTTTGCTATGCTAGGGAGGTGTGGCGGACAAACGGGTTGCATATCCGGATTCTTCTCGTCGTTCTGAGCAACTTTCATGTAGAAAATATTTTAATCCGAGTTACGGATTAAAAGATATGATTTTCAAAAGAATTTATTAATTTCTGGAATTTAATTAATTATTTAAATTAATCCAAAATTGGATTCATGACATCAGCATGATGTCATGCTGACATGAGCAGTCAACAGGGGTTGACTGGTCAACCAGACCAGTGGGTCCCATTGGTCAGTGACACATTTTAATTAAACGTATTAATTAACCTAATCAGGATTAACTAGGGGTGGGCCCCACTGTCATTGACTGATTAATTAATTAACTAACTGTTTAATTAGTTTAGTTAATTGATTAGTTTAATTAATCAAAATTAATTAAGTTAATTAATTATTATTATTATTATTTTTAAATCCTTCTTAAAAAAACGTTCCAGGGGCGGGGCCCCACTTGTCATTGGCCCTGGTGGCCAACCGGGCGGGGTTGCTAGCGGGCGCGGGCGCCTGGGCAGGCGCTCGCCCGCAGAGAGTGCGGCGAGGCGAGGCCGGTGGCTAGGGCAGCCGCGGTGGCC